>NC_133779.1:46816523-46957255 GCF_003597395.2 Chelonoidis abingdonii
AACCTTCATTGAAACCTTAATTGGTGCTAGACCGCTGTGCTGCGCCACCTCTGCACAGGGGGAAGATTTCAACTGCCAAGTGCACAGAATCATTCGCAGGTGGCCTAGTGATCGAGCAACTGGAAGCTGGGGCAAAAGACTTGAGGGTTACATTCCTGATGTGCCACCTCTCCTGTGGGGTGAACTAAGGTGTATCCTAGCCCATGCCATCAGTTTCCACATTCTCTGCAAGATGGGGGTATCTACTTGGACATTCTATTTATAACTTGCTTTGAGATCCTACCAGAACTGAAAAGAGTGAGGGATTATCGTTAGAATAATCGAGCTTCAGGCATTGAGCTACTCCCTGGAAAGATGCGTTAAACTATATATACAATTCACCGACTAAGACCCGGAAGGAGAAAGGTCCTGTTCCTCCACATGTTTGCTTGAGTACTATCTTATCCGGCCTCGAATATAAACTCCGCTAATCCACACACAGGCCCGTCTCCCAGACGCCTTGATCCTCAGCGAGGGTCTCGTTGTAAGAATGTTTCTAGCCTTTGTGCTTAATAATCTGCGCCGGAGTATCACGAGGTCCTCAACTTCCCCCCGTGAACTCAGCCAGCTGAATCGTCCACACCTGACCACGAAGTCCATTTCATTTCTTTCACCTTTTTCACCCTCGGGCGCTAGATTCACAGACGCAACGACCGATCTTGCCGCCGAGTTCCATTCACGCTGAGCAGGAGGGGAGTAGGTGCTTGGAGCAATCACCACAGGATATATCTAGATAGAGGAGCAAGGGCAGAAAATGTTGCAGACTCTCTAGTGGTGTCAACAAGAATAAACAGAAAAGCAGCAGAAAAGGAGGCAAATTGAAGCCATAGGTTTTTCAGTTTGCTAAATTTTCCCCTTCCAGTGTGCATTCTCTTAAAACATACACCCTCCCCCCCCCCAGCCCACATGTGCGGCAATATTGTCAGGTTAACGGTCTACACCTGCAGCCGGGGCGGGGGCAGCACTGCAGCAGACATACATACCCAGGCTAGTCTATCTAGCAGTTTCAGGTACTGGAAGCAGCGTTGCTACCTGAGTCCTCAGTGTCCCGGCAGCTTCCGCAGCCCATAGGTTACTGTGTGTAGCTATTACAGGGCCGTGAGCTACTGATTAAAAGCTAGGTGGGTATGTCTAACAACCTGCTGCAATCACACACCTGAGGGCAGTGTAGACACATGATGAGAATAGAAATGCCCCTGTGACGCATGGCTTAGAAAAGGTTAAACATCCTGCTAAATAAATAACCTTTCATAAGACAGGTAGGGAGGATATTGTTTGTGTTTTTGTGTAGTTACATATGTACGAGTAGGGTGGACAGGTAATCAACAGTCCCATGTTCTATGCTCTTTTCTGATAATTAGAGGTCAAAAAGAACATCAGTCATGTAAATGAATTGTACATGGGATATGGTACTGCATCTCTCTTTGGAAATGTACTTTTAAATGGTGGAGGACAAGCAAATGGCCTTATGTTAATATCTATAGCTAAGAACCGCTGATGGACCTCCTTCAAGTCAATCCTAATGACCTTTTTGTTCCCTGGAGGAAGTTCCAACTTGTCAAAAGAACATGAAATACTGTGTAAAAGATCCTGGTCGCGATTCTGTCATCCTCAGATTCTGCTTAGACATCAGCAGTGGAAGTTTGAGTCGCAAGACTTGGGTCCCAGTTATGCCGGTACACTCTGATATGTGAGATTTGGAACATTGGACTTTAAATTTATGAGCATTTCTGAAATAACACTTTGCAACTACAAAGCTCACATTCTGCTCGAATCTGAACGCTCAGTTGATCGAACTCGCGACCGTATGTATACTGATCCTTTTACCAATACCTACTCTCTCTTCTGTGTAAAGTGTAATTTTAGTTTAGTTAATAAGAATTGGCTGTAAAGCGTGTATTTGGGTAAGATCTGGAACATTCATTAACCTGGGGAGGTAACGTGTCGCGATTCTTTGGAATTGGGTAGAACCTTTTCTTTTTATGATGAAATAAGATTACAGGAATTTTTTCATACAGATTGAACACGGGTACCTGGATGGAGGGCCTGAGGGCTGGATCAGCTTTGAAAGAGAACTGTGGTGTTTTGGATTTCTGAAGTAACCAGTGAGGTAATAAAGAAGCTGTTTTCATGCTGGCCTTTTGTGAATCCAAGTATTGGAATATCACCAGCTTTATGGGGACTGTCCTGCCCATTCTTTGCAGTTCACCCTATATTAGGGACCACAGGCTGGCCCCCACAAAGGACCCTGGGTCACGATCAACACATGCTGAGAGACGGCGTAGCCACATGCTGAGAAAGGAAGGGAATGCTCCTGTGCAGAGGGTTTGCACAAGGCATGCCTGCCCACTGGAGTTCTCATCACAGGGTTATCAAGGGCACCAAGTGGCGCTTAGGCCCTCAGTAAGTGGAGCCGTCTTTGCAAATGGGGTACATTCAGCCCTGCACAAGTTTTGCCTGAGCCATGCAAAATCCTTACTTCAGCTGCATAGTTACATAGGCCACCAGGATGTTTAGGCTCCTGACTGCCCTATAGAAGTTTGATGGCATTTAGGCGTTCCTATGATCTGGGACCATAGAATAGGTAGGATCTGTGAAGCTCCTTGGGGCAGGGACTGCTTCGTCTGTGTTTGTCCAGCCCCTCGCACAGCCAGATCCTGGGTCCAGAGTGAGTTGGCCAGACATTTACAGGCCCCAAATCGAGGTCAAAGGGCTTGCAGGGCTAGATCAGCATGTGGAGACTTATTTGTCAGGTAATGCAATTCTCCAGTCCACAGCCTCGCCGTTTACACGAAGACTTTCCTGTTAACGAAGGAAACAGGCGAAAGATTTCTCAGTTCAAGCGTTTTCCTCTTTAGCCCTGTTCATCAGAACTGTTTGGTCGAAAAGAATTGGAGGCAGGAATCTCATCAGAACGACAGCGGGAGATTTTGGGAAGGGCTCCCATGACAAGGGGCCAAGGCACCTCGCTTTCCGGTCCTTTGCCCTAGTACCTGCAGAAAGAACGACAGCCAGCGAAGCGGCTGGGGGCTGAGAACCCCCGCTGAGTAATAGCTCTCACGGGAGTGTGGCCTACGACGGCATCATGCACCATCGGATACATTTTAGTTAGTGCCGGTCTGGTTGCATGATCCCGCTCTGCGAAAGCAGCCTGAAATCACCGCTTGGAGGGAGGGAAAATGAATGTCTAGAATATATTTTTGTTTCTATAACGACAAATCAGCTCTTAAAAGCCAACTAAGCCTGCTGAGAATTTGATATTTCTTTGGGATTGAGGCCATGTGGATCTCCACCATCTGGTGCATTGGCAAAATGTGTTGACAGGCACGTTGTGTGGCAGTGCATGGGGAGTTTCGCAGACTGGTGAAGAAATGATAGCGGGCCAGCTCAGATGTCTTTGCTGAGCAAAGCCTCCCTTGGAGTCACGCTGGGGCATATGTCCACTGGTGCAGATTAGCTTCACCTTTATGAAGTGAATAGGCCCCCCAGTCCCCAGAAGGTTCCTTCAGACACTGCTCCCATCAGCGATTGCTATGGGAATATTCTGAATGGACCAAGCAGCGAATCTGGCCCGGATAAAACAATAACTCACACCTGTCACCCTTCGGACTGGCTAGCTCCTTCGAAGCTTCGTCTAGCTCAGTCAGGAGTTACGCCGATGGAGCAGTGAGCACTGGGCTGCAGGGTTCCAGGGGGGCTGTGCTCTGCAGGAGGTCAGAACTCCGACGTGACGAATGGTCCTTCTGGGTTATACAAAAACCTTCTACCAGAAGGGATCATTTCACTTACCACAAATGCCAGCCACGCTCATGGGGTAGAAGAGGGCAGCTGTTTAAATACCACATCAAGGTTTCTACCAATTGCATTTTAGAAAGCGTGAATCAGCCCTTCATCTGACCAGGTTTTGTTCTCATCCAGCTCCAGCTGGAAGGGAGGCCGCCAGCACCCACAGCAACCTTATCCTCGCCAGCTCAGAAAGGCTCCACCAAGATCCAGAGCCACCGCCAGCAAGCTTCAGAAATAACCCAAAATAAAACAGCACACCAGTGGACAGTAACGATCGCACTTCTCTCAGCTAGGTGAGGACGGTTCTGGCAGCGTCTTCCTCGAGTGGTCCTCCACAGGCCAGCCACTTCTATCGAGGTGAGACTCTGCCGGTACACATACCTCCTGCCTCGTCTGAGCCTTATTAGGAACACTGCACCCCTTCCCAGCTGTGAGTGATTCCGGCCCCCCTAGCCAACTACATACCAAGAATTGAGGTTAAGGAAAGAGCTCTGAAACTCGGGATGCCAGGGCTTACTGTATGAGCTTGGACACTTATTCATTTAGGGTCCAAGTATCTTCAAAGGTATTTAGGTGCCTAACTCTCACTGAAATCACAGGTGGCCTAAATACCTTTGACAACATGGGCTGCCATTGCTCTGTTGCCTCGTATGTTCCGCCCACGCTGTAAAACGGGGACAGTCGCATGCCTGCTTCACTAGGGGTAGTTGGTGAGGACAAATCCATAATGAGTGTAGGGGTGCCCAGATTTAAGGCCGATAGGGGCCATGAAAAGTACCAGGATTATAGTTTTAAACCTAGTGGCTCTGACTAAATTCCAACTTGGCTGCAGTCATTGAATCATGTTTGCTGTGTGCTGTTAAACAGCTGCCCTACCACCACCCCAGAGGTGGGGCAAAATGATTCTCTGGCTACAACGTGGGATGAGAAGTGCCACGTTACTTGATTTAAACCTAGTTCACAACAGTGTTTCCCTTTTTCTCGTTGCCAGCTTGGATGTGGAGGGGTGTGACCCTGTGTATTAAAGAGGATTTACCGCGGGACATCAGAAGAGTTTACTTTTATGAAACCTCCTGGCCCACTTACAAGCTGGCCTCTTTGCTTGTACTGTGAATCTCTTGCATAAGAAGTGCTCAGACATCACATGGGGGCTTGTCGTTATGCTGTCTTTTGTTGAGACTTCCTTTGATTTTCTTTTCTTTTTCTTTTTTCTGTTCTTTAAACTTGGGCATTCACCTGTGATTACTAGTTAGTCCCTTAGCATGTGTAGTCAAGCCAGCAGGTTTTAAGTGATTGTACGAGAGGAATGAGATGCCTGGTGTTGGTTCATGTAATGTCAGGTCCTGAACTCAGAAAAGTCACTAAGCACGGGCTAAAAGGGTCAGATTTCTTCCATCACGATGTCCGCTCTTACACTGGGCTGGACGTCCGGAGGGCACAGGCACTGGAAATCCAACGTACGTTATGACATATAGCTCAACTTGTGGGTGCGAGCCCTTTTGTGAAAATCTCTTGGTCTCTGGGTAATATCCAAGTCCACAGTCCCATTGACTGGAGAGCCTGGGTTACCCACGTGTGGCACTTCTCTGAACTGGGGTTTGTCCACGGGCAGCACAAAAGAGATGTTGGCTTGGCTGGGGGCATGTCTGTTCATGTGAATCTGTCATGACCGCGGGGCAGACGAGGCCAAAGCACTGAAACCAGTTAATTTGCCTCATCAGCATTTTCCGCTCTTGGTCAGTCCTTGATTGACGTGACTCACCTGCCTGTACCAGGTACATGTGGCCCTCAGGTGTGTTTTTTTGATGTTTCGCACCACAAACAAACCACGATGAATACTCACCTGACCCAGACGTGTTTAACCACCGGGCTGCACCACAGGAAGGGCCTAAACTTACATGCCGCCACTTTTGGTGGTTTGAATGCAGAGCACAGTCACCTGTCAAACGCTTGCAAACTACTTAACAGGTCTCTCTATCGCTTCTGGTGGGCCCTCTGATGAGTACGCACCCGAATGTGTCAAATCTTTAATTTAGTTAGTTCTACACCCCTGTGAAGGTGGGGGAGGGTTGATACCGCGTTACAGATGGGGCAATGAGGCACAGAGAGACTAAGCGTCACTCGGGAGTTTGTGGCGAGCGGGAATTGGCTCCGGTACACCTTTGACTGGTGAGAATTAGGTAATCCTCTGGCTTTGTGTTATACCATGGGGACGTGATGTCCGCCGTTTGGCCTTAAATATATAATTAAAGCTTTCAGGTAGGGCGCTAACCTGGACCATCCTTCTCATCTCTGGAGCAACTTGTTTTATGTTTACTGTATTTAATTTTAGGGATGTCCCTCAGTATCTCTGGACAACACTGTTGCCACTGTCCTCATCTGTTCTCGGGCCAGTTTACCAGAGGCCAGTAGCTCGACTGATGCGTGGGTGCATGACATCGTTTAGGCCGAGTTCTACAGCGACATATGTGGTCTCAGCGGCTTTAGTTGCTGCTGCGACACATTGATTTGGGGCAGTCTAGGAAATGATGGTTTGGAAAAAAACAGCTGTCTGGGTCACTGTGTAACAAATGAAAATCGTTTCCTGAGTTTGTCTTTGTGTGGTGCGATTTTTATCCTGTTTACCCCAGAAGTTGTTTGGAACAGGTTTTAATCTTGGTAAATCCTGGTCCTCAACTGGAAAAAGCTGACTGCGGGTCCATGGGGGAAGAGTGGATCATACAGGAAAGGTCTAAGAGTTGAAGGGAGAATGCCATGGTGCCATGGAATTCTGACAGATAGATGGCAGGATAGATAAATAATGGAAGATCACTGAGTAATGATAAGAGATAGAGGTAAATGGCAGCATGTAGTTAAGAATTATAACTGATCTGACCAAGTGACGCATGGGGTATTTTGTACACGGATGCAGTCCAATCATATTCGGTCTAAATGAAATTAGAGCAGGGACGTGCAGTTGTTTAAGAGATTTTTTTGGATCTGCAATTTGTTCAGGCTGACTCTTTTGGCCGTGGTCGTAGCACACGACCTAACGTCCCACTTGTGAGTCCAGAGGAGACAAAGAAAGAAATTGGGAAAGTGCTTACACATATGGATGTTCTTTTCATTCTTCCTCATTCCACATGGCAGAAATAGGAACCTGTGGGTTTGGGAAGCCTCCTTTTAAAAAATGGTGCAATTTTGGCAGCAGCATATTTTGTAACGTAGTATTAGGCAGGCTCTCGCCTCTGATCTGTCTCTGTTATTAAACGGTTTTCTAGGAACTTGGCGCTTTGTGATGAATTATTAGATTTGTGGATTAAGCGGTGAGAATAACGGAGGTTTTCTTCCTCTTGTTTTACATAAGACCCAACTCTCCAGCTGGTATAAAATGCAAAGCTTGCACCGGGGTCCAGTGGGTCTACCAGTTTACACACCTGGGCATCTGGCTCACTTTCATGCGCTGTGTGATAATCAGATGGATATATTGCGGACTAGTCTCGACATTCTCAGACACCTGAAAATCAAAACCTAAGGAAGAAATCCCGAATTGTCAGCCATTGTTTTCTTTCTTTGGTGAATACAAGTTTATAAAATTCTTTAAAAAAAAAAAAAAAAAACAACACCACACAATCACTGGATTAGATAACACTCCGGGAATATCTAGCACAATCTGCAGTGGGTGAATAACTGGTTCGATGTATACTCCACACCATCTATTATATTCTTTGATATTCCACTCACATTAATTGTCTCTCAATAACTATCCAATCGAAAAAAAATGCATGGAAAGCCTGCCATAAATGCATCTGAAATAATTACCATGGAGGACTACCAGCTGGTTCTGAGCTGGTTCTCCCTTCACAGATCTCCTCGCCTCTTTTGCTAATAGACATTCTTACTTATAATTTCTATTCGTCCTTGTGCCAGACTCTGACTTCTGTGTGCACATTAAACTGGTTCTGTCCCTACTGGAGAGAGGCGTCATCGATGTCACATAAGGAGAGAGGGTGTTTTGCTGGCACCTCCATGTCTTCACTGCTCTCGTATGTCTCGTGCCTGATCTGATGCAGAGGCAGATGCTGCAGAGATGGGGGGGGCCGAACATCATGGTACATCCTCTAGGGTCTGTGCATGCAGGAGCTTACACGTTATTAAATTAAACATGATTATTTATTGGACATGAATGGAAGCAATGCAAGGGCACTGGTTAGTGGCGTCCAAAATTATAACTTGCTATCTCTTCAGCCCCGCCCCCCTCGGGCCATGATTCGCAACATGGCCCTTCCGCCAGGCGGTCGAGTCCTTGCTTAAGGCCGAGTATTGAGTCCTGGCTCGCTAAGGATCCTACTTCAGGACAATTAAATCATCACCTCCCCAGATTCAATCCCCTGGAGCAGGGGCAATTCCTGCTAAGTCCGTTGCACTGTCTCCTAAAGCTAAGGTCTGGGCCTGTGCACTGGTTTAACGATGTCTGTGCTGTCAATCAAGCCCTAACAGAGGTTCCACAGGGAAACACCAACCGAAATGAGGGAACCCAGAGCCCGATCCATCGCTGAAAACCTTCAACTCACATTGGACCGTCATGGGAGCTAAAGAACTCTGAGGCCCCAGATCTCGAAAGGGGTCTCAGCCCCCGATCTCACCCGGAGTCAGGCAGCCGAAAGACCTCAGAGGAGCTGGCCCTCAGGACTTGTAAGGAGACCTCAGAATCCTGCAGGATCCCTGGAATGACTGAAGACAAAGGCAAAGGTCCAGGGCCGCCGTCACTGTGAATTCAATTAATCGCAGCGCAATGGTCTCACGCAACCCTTCTGCAGGCTGGTGGCGCTTTACGTCCACTTTCCAACAAGTGTAAAAAAAGGCATAAGACACAGGCAAGCAAGAGAACCGGGCCCCGTCAAGGCCTGCAGCTGCCAGGCCTAGCAGGGAGCCAGAGATCTGCATGCTGATCGTGTGCGCCTTGTGACGAAATCAATTCACGTTTGACCCCTGAGCTCATCCACGTCACTGGGGTCTGAAAAAGCTCCTTGGGCAGCTGCGGGAGAGAACAGGGTGGTCCTGCGAAAGAGACTTCATGTGCCAGAGAAGGGCACTATCCTCCAAAGGCGGTTTACCCTAGTTGGGCTCGTCTACATGCTGACTTGCTGTCTGAGGCAACAGAATGAGGACATTTTCCAAAATCTTTTCGGGTTGAGGGGGGGGGGAGAGGCGGCTGGGACGCCTGTTAACAAGCATCGTCATCAGTCCACAGAACAACCAGCAACGAGAAGGATCTTGAACCTTCATTGAAACCTTAATTGGTGCTAGACCGCTGTGCTGCGCCACCTCTGCACAGGGGGAAGATTTCAACTGCCAAGTGCACAGAATCATTCGCAGGTGGCCTAGTGATCGAGCAACTGGAAGCTGGGGCAAAAGACTTGAGGGTTACATTCCTGATGTGCCACCTCTCCTGTGGGGTGAACTAAGGTGTATCCTAGCCCATGCCATCAGTTTCCACATTCTCTGCAAGATGGGGGTATCTACTTGGACATTCTATTTATAACTTGCTTTGAGATCCTACCAGAACTGAAAAGAGTGAGGGATTATCGTTAGAATAATCGAGCTTCAGGCATTGAGCTACTCCCTGGAAAGATGCGTTAAACTATATATACAATTCACCGACTAAGACCCGGAAGGAGAAAGGTCCTGTTCCTCCACATGTTTGCTTGAGTACTATCTTATCCGGCCTCGAATATAAACTCCGCTAATCCACACACAGGCCCGTCTCCCAGACGCCTTGATCCTCAGCGAGGGTCTCGTTGTAAGAATGTTTCTAGCCTTTGTGCTTAATAATCTGCGCCGGAGTATCACGAGGTCCTCAACTTCCCCCCGTGAACTCAGCCAGCTGAATCGTCCACACCTGACCACGAAGTCCATTTCATTTCTTTCACCTTTTTCACCCTCGGGCGCTAGATTCACAGACGCAACGACCGATCTTGCCGCCGAGTTCCATTCACGCTGAGCAGGAGGGGAGTAGGTGCTTGGAGCAATCACCACAGGATATATCTAGATAGAGGAGCAAGGGCAGAAAATGTTGCAGACTCTCTAGTGGTGTCAACAAGAATAAACAGAAAAGCAGCAGAAAAGGAGGCAAATTGAAGCCATAGGTTTTTCAGTTTGCTAAATTTTCCCCTTCCAGTGTGCATTCTCTTAAAACATACACCCTCCCCCCCCCCAGCCCACATGTGCGGCAATATTGTCAGGTTAACGGTCTACACCTGCAGCCGGGGCGGGGGCAGCACTGCAGCAGACATACATACCCAGGCTAGTCTATCTAGCAGTTTCAGGTACTGGAAGCAGCGTTGCTACCTGAGTCCTCAGTGTCCCGGCAGCTTCCGCAGCCCATAGGTTACTGTGTGTAGCTATTACAGGGCCGTGAGCTACTGATTAAAAGCTAGGTGGGTATGTCTAACAACCTGCTGCAATCACACACCTGAGGGCAGTGTAGACACATGATGAGAATAGAAATGCCCCTGTGACGCATGGCTTAGAAAAGGTTAAACATCCTGCTAAATAAATAACCTTTCATAAGACAGGTAGGGAGGATATTGTTTGTGTTTTTGTGTAGTTACATATGTACGAGTAGGGTGGACAGGTAATCAACAGTCCCATGTTCTATGCTCTTTTCTGATAATTAGAGGTCAAAAAGAACATCAGTCATGTAAATGAATTGTACATGGGATATGGTACTGCATCTCTCTTTGGAAATGTACTTTTAAATGGTGGAGGACAAGCAAATGGCCTTATGTTAATATCTATAGCTAAGAACCGCTGATGGACCTCCTTCAAGTCAATCCTAATGACCTTTTTGTTCCCTGGAGGAAGTTCCAACTTGTCAAAAGAACATGAAATACTGTGTAAAAGATCCTGGTCGCGATTCTGTCATCCTCAGATTCTGCTTAGACATCAGCAGTGGAAGTTTGAGTCGCAAGACTTGGGTCCCAGTTATGCCGGTACACTCTGATATGTGAGATTTGGAACATTGGACTTTAAATTTATGAGCATTTCTGAAATAACACTTTGCAACTACAAAGCTCACATTCTGCTCGAATCTGAACGCTCAGTTGATCGAACTCGCGACCGTATGTATACTGATCCTTTTACCAATACCTACTCTCTCTTCTGTGTAAAGTGTAATTTTAGTTTAGTTAATAAGAATTGGCTGTAAAGCGTGTATTTGGGTAAGATCTGGAACATTCATTAACCTGGGGAGGTAACGTGTCGCGATTCTTTGGAATTGGGTAGAACCTTTTCTTTTTATGATGAAATAAGATTACAGGAATTTTTTCATACAGATTGAACACGGGTACCTGGATGGAGGGCCTGAGGGCTGGATCAGCTTTGAAAGAGAACTGTGGTGTTTTGGATTTCTGAAGTAACCAGTGAGGTAATAAAGAAGCTGTTTTCATGCTGGCCTTTTGTGAATCCAAGTATTGGAATATCACCAGCTTTATGGGGACTGTCCTGCCCATTCTTTGCAGTTCACCCTATATTAGGGACCACAGGCTGGCCCCCACAAAGGACCCTGGGTCACGATCAACACATGCTGAGAGACGGCGTAGCCACATGCTGAGAAAGGAAGGGAATGCTCCTGTGCAGAGGGTTTGCACAAGGCATGCCTGCCCACTGGAGTTCTCATCACAGGGTTATCAAGGGCACCAAGTGGCGCTTAGGCCCTCAGTAAGTGGAGCCGTCTTTGCAAATGGGGTACATTCAGCCCTGCACAAGTTTTGCCTGAGCCATGCAAAATCCTTACTTCAGCTGCATAGTTACATAGGCCACCAGGATGTTTAGGCTCCTGACTGCCCTATAGAAGTTTGATGGCATTTAGGCGTTCCTATGATCTGGGACCATAGAATAGGTAGGATCTGTGAAGCTCCTTGGGGCAGGGACTGCTTCGTCTGTGTTTGTCCAGCCCCTCGCACAGCCAGATCCTGGGTCCAGAGTGAGTTGGCCAGACATTTACAGGCCCCAAATCGAGGTCAAAGGGCTTGCAGGGCTAGATCAGCATGTGGAGACTTATTTGTCAGGTAATGCAATTCTCCAGTCCACAGCCTCGCCGTTTACACGAAGACTTTCCTGTTAACGAAGGAAACAGGCGAAAGATTTCTCAGTTCAAGCGTTTTCCTCTTTAGCCCTGTTCATCAGAACTGTTTGGTCGAAAAGAATTGGAGGCAGGAATCTCATCAGAACGACAGCGGGAGATTTTGGGAAGGGCTCCCATGACAAGGGGCCAAGGCACCTCGCTTTCCGGTCCTTTGCCCTAGTACCTGCAGAAAGAACGACAGCCAGCGAAGCGGCTGGGGGCTGAGAACCCCCGCTGAGTAATAGCTCTCACGGGAGTGTGGCCTACGACGGCATCATGCACCATCGGATACATTTTAGTTAGTGCCGGTCTGGTTGCATGATCCCGCTCTGCGAAAGCAGCCTGAAATCACCGCTTGGAGGGAGGGAAAATGAATGTCTAGAATATATTTTTGTTTCTATAACGACAAATCAGCTCTTAAAAGCCAACTAAGCCTGCTGAGAATTTGATATTTCTTTGGGATTGAGGCCATGTGGATCTCCACCATCTGGTGCATTGGCAAAATGTGTTGACAGGCACGTTGTGTGGCAGTGCATGGGGAGTTTCGCAGACTGGTGAAGAAATGATAGCGGGCCAGCTCAGATGTCTTTGCTGAGCAAAGCCTCCCTTGGAGTCACGCTGGGGCATATGTCCACTGGTGCAGATTAGCTTCACCTTTATGAAGTGAATAGGCCCCCCAGTCCCCAGAAGGTTCCTTCAGACACTGCTCCCATCAGCGATTGCTATGGGAATATTCTGAATGGACCAAGCAGCGAATCTGGCCCGGATAAAACAATAACTCACACCTGTCACCCTTCGGACTGGCTAGCTCCTTCGAAGCTTCGTCTAGCTCAGTCAGGAGTTACGCCGATGGAGCAGTGAGCACTGGGCTGCAGGGTTCCAGGGGGGCTGTGCTCTGCAGGAGGTCAGAACTCCGACGTGACGAATGGTCCTTCTGGGTTATACAAAAACCTTCTACCAGAAGGGATCATTTCACTTACCACAAATGCCAGCCACGCTCATGGGGTAGAAGAGGGCAGCTGTTTAAATACCACATCAAGGTTTCTACCAATTGCATTTTAGAAAGCGTGAATCAGCCCTTCATCTGACCAGGTTTTGTTCTCATCCAGCTCCAGCTGGAAGGGAGGCCGCCAGCACCCACAGCAACCTTATCCTCGCCAGCTCAGAAAGGCTCCACCAAGATCCAGAGCCACCGCCAGCAAGCTTCAGAAATAACCCAAAATAAAACAGCACACCAGTGGACAGTAACGATCGCACTTCTCTCAGCTAGGTGAGGACGGTTCTGGCAGCGTCTTCCTCGAGTGGTCCTCCACAGGCCAGCCACTTCTATCGAGGTGAGACTCTGCCGGTACACATACCTCCTGCCTCGTCTGAGCCTTATTAGGAACACTGCACCCCTTCCCAGCTGTGAGTGATTCCGGCCCCCCTAGCCAACTACATACCAAGAATTGAGGTTAAGGAAAGAGCTCTGAAACTCGGGATGCCAGGGCTTACTGTATGAGCTTGGACACTTATTCATTTAGGGTCCAAGTATCTTCAAAGGTATTTAGGTGCCTAACTCTCACTGAAATCACAGGTGGCCTAAATACCTTTGACAACATGGGCTGCCATTGCTCTGTTGCCTCGTATGTTCCGCCCACGCTGTAAAACGGGGACAGTCGCATGCCTGCTTCACTAGGGGTAGTTGGTGAGGACAAATCCATAATGAGTGTAGGGGTGCCCAGATTTAAGGCCGATAGGGGCCATGAAAAGTACCAGGATTATAGTTTTAAACCTAGTGGCTCTGACTAAATTCCAACTTGGCTGCAGTCATTGAATCATGTTTGCTGTGTGCTGTTAAACAGCTGCCCTACCACCACCCCAGAGGTGGGGCAAAATGATTCTCTGGCTACAACGTGGGATGAGAAGTGCCACGTTACTTGATTTAAACCTAGTTCACAACAGTGTTTCCCTTTTTCTCGTTGCCAGCTTGGATGTGGAGGGGTGTGACCCTGTGTATTAAAGAGGATTTACCGCGGGACATCAGAAGAGTTTACTTTTATGAAACCTCCTGGCCCACTTACAAGCTGGCCTCTTTGCTTGTACTGTGAATCTCTTGCATAAGAAGTGCTCAGACATCACATGGGGGCTTGTCGTTATGCTGTCTTTTGTTGAGACTTCCTTTGATTTTCTTTTCTTTTTCTTTTTTCTGTTCTTTAAACTTGGGCATTCACCTGTGATTACTAGTTAGTCCCTTAGCATGTGTAGTCAAGCCAGCAGGTTTTAAGTGATTGTACGAGAGGAATGAGATGCCTGGTGTTGGTTCATGTAATGTCAGGTCCTGAACTCAGAAAAGTCACTAAGCACGGGCTAAAAGGGTCAGATTTCTTCCATCACGATGTCCGCTCTTACACTGGGCTGGACGTCCGGAGGGCACAGGCACTGGAAATCCAACGTACGTTATGACATATAGCTCAACTTGTGGGTGCGAGCCCTTTTGTGAAAATCTCTTGGTCTCTGGGTAATATCCAAGTCCACAGTCCCATTGACTGGAGAGCCTGGGTTACCCACGTGTGGCACTTCTCTGAACTGGGGTTTGTCCACGGGCAGCACAAAAGAGATGTTGGCTTGGCTGGGGGCATGTCTGTTCATGTGAATCTGTCATGACCGCGGGGCAGACGAGGCCAAAGCACTGAAACCAGTTAATTTGCCTCATCAGCATTTTCCGCTCTTGGTCAGTCCTTGATTGACGTGACTCACCTGCCTGTACCAGGTACATGTGGCCCTCAGGTGTGTTTTTTTGATGTTTCGCACCACAAACAAACCACGATGAATACTCACCTGACCCAGACGTGTTTAACCACCGGGCTGCACCACAGGAAGGGCCTAAACTTACATGCCGCCACTTTTGGTGGTTTGAATGCAGAGCACAGTCACCTGTCAAACGCTTGCAAACTACTTAACAGGTCTCTCTATCGCTTCTGGTGGGCCCTCTGATGAGTACGCACCCGAATGTGTCAAATCTTTAATTTAGTTAGTTCTACACCCCTGTGAAGGTGGGGGAGGGTTGATACCGCGTTACAGATGGGGCAATGAGGCACAGAGAGACTAAGCGTCACTCGGGAGTTTGTGGCGAGCGGGAATTGGCTCCGGTACACCTTTGACTGGTGAGAATTAGGTAATCCTCTGGCTTTGTGTTATACCATGGGGACGTGATGTCCGCCGTTTGGCCTTAAATATATAATTAAAGCTTTCAGGTAGGGCGCTAACCTGGACCATCCTTCTCATCTCTGGAGCAACTTGTTTTATGTTTACTGTATTTAATTTTAGGGATGTCCCTCAGTATCTCTGGACAACACTGTTGCCACTGTCCTCATCTGTTCTCGGGCCAGTTTACCAGAGGCCAGTAGCTCGACTGATGCGTGGGTGCATGACATCGTTTAGGCCGAGTTCTACAGCGACATATGTGGTCTCAGCGGCTTTAGTTGCTGCTGCGACACATTGATTTGGGGCAGTCTAGGAAATGATGGTTTGGAAAAAAACAGCTGTCTGGGTCACTGTGTAACAAATGAAAATCGTTTCCTGAGTTTGTCTTTGTGTGGTGCGATTTTTATCCTGTTTACCCCAGAAGTTGTTTGGAACAGGTTTTAATCTTGGTAAATCCTGGTCCTCAACTGGAAAAAGCTGACTGCGGGTCCATGGGGGAAGAGTGGATCATACAGGAAAGGTCTAAGAGTTGAAGGGAGAATGCCATGGTGCCATGGAATTCTGACAGATAGATGGCAGGATAGATAAATAATGGAAGATCACTGAGTAATGATAAGAGATAGAGGTAAATGGCAGCATGTAGTTAAGAATTATAACTGATCTGACCAAGTGACGCATGGGGTATTTTGTACACGGATGCAGTCCAATCATATTCGGTCTAAATGAAATTAGAGCAGGGACGTGCAGTTGTTTAAGAGATTTTTTTGGATCTGCAATTTGTTCAGGCTGACTCTTTTGGCCGTGGTCGTAGCACACGACCTAACGTCCCACTTGTGAGTCCAGAGGAGACAAAGAAAGAAATTGGGAAAGTGCTTACACATATGGATGTTCTTTTCATTCTTCCTCATTCCACATGGCAGAAATAGGAACCTGTGGGTTTGGGAAGCCTCCTTTTAAAAAATGGTGCAATTTTGGCAGCAGCATATTTTGTAACGTAGTATTAGGCAGGCTCTCGCCTCTGATCTGTCTCTGTTATTAAACGGTTTTCTAGGAACTTGGCGCTTTGTGATGAATTATTAGATTTGTGGATTAAGCGGTGAGAATAACGGAGGTTTTCTTCCTCTTGTTTTACATAAGACCCAACTCTCCAGCTGGTATAAAATGCAAAGCTTGCACCGGGGTCCAGTGGGTCTACCAGTTTACACACCTGGGCATCTGGCTCACTTTCATGCGCTGTGTGATAATCAGATGGATATATTGCGGACTAGTCTCGACATTCTCAGACACCTGAAAATCAAAACCTAAGGAAGAAATCCCGAATTGTCAGCCATTGTTTTCTTTCTTTGGTGAATACAAGTTTATAAAATTCTTTAAAAAAAAAAAAAAAAAACAACACCACACAATCACTGGATTAGATAACACTCCGGGAATATCTAGCACAATCTGCAGTGGGTGAATAACTGGTTCGATGTATACTCCACACCATCTATTATATTCTTTGATATTCCACTCACATTAATTGTCTCTCAATAACTATCCAATCGAAAAAAAATGCATGGAAAGCCTGCCATAAATGCATCTGAAATAATTACCATGGAGGACTACCAGCTGGTTCTGAGCTGGTTCTCCCTTCACAGATCTCCTCGCCTCTTTTGCTAATAGACATTCTTACTTATAATTTCTATTCGTCCTTGTGCCAGACTCTGACTTCTGTGTGCACATTAAACTGGTTCTGTCCCTACTGGAGAGAGGCGTCATCGATGTCACATAAGGAGAGAGGGTGTTTTGCTGGCACCTCCATGTCTTCACTGCTCTCGTATGTCTCGTGCCTGATCTGATGCAGAGGCAGATGCTGCAGAGATGGGGGGGGCCGAACATCATGGTACATCCTCTAGGGTCTGTGCATGCAGGAGCTTACACGTTATTAAATTAAACATGATTATTTATTGGACATGAATGGAAGCAATGCAAGGGCACTGGTTAGTGGCGTCCAAAATTATAACTTGCTATCTCTTCAGCCCCGCCCCCCTCGGGCCATGATTCGCAACATGGCCCTTCCGCCAGGCGGTCGAGTCCTTGCTTAAGGCCGAGTATTGAGTCCTGGCTCGCTAAGGATCCTACTTCAGGACAATTAAATCATCACCTCCCCAGATTCAATCCCCTGGAGCAGGGGCAATTCCTGCTAAGTCCGTTGCACTGTCTCCTAAAGCTAAGGTCTGGGCCTGTGCACTGGTTTAACGATGTCTGTGCTGTCAATCAAGCCCTAACAGAGGTTCCACAGGGAAACACCAACCGAAATGAGGGAACCCAGAGCCCGATCCATCGCTGAAAACCTTCAACTCACATTGGACCGTCATGGGAGCTAAAGAACTCTGAGGCCCCAGATCTCGAAAGGGGTCTCAGCCCCCGATCTCACCCGGAGTCAGGCAGCCGAAAGACCTCAGAGGAGCTGGCCCTCAGGACTTGTAAGGAGACCTCAGAATCCTGCAGGATCCCTGGAATGACTGAAGACAAAGGCAAAGGTCCAGGGCCGCCGTCACTGTGAATTCAATTAATCGCAGCGCAATGGTCTCACGCAACCCTTCTGCAGGCTGGTGGCGCTTTACGTCCACTTTCCAACAAGTGTAAAAAAAGGCATAAGACACAGGCAAGCAAGAGAACCGGGCCCCGTCAAGGCCTGCAGCTGCCAGGCCTAGCAGGGAGCCAGAGATCTGCATGCTGATCGTGTGCGCCTTGTGACGAAATCAATTCACGTTTGACCCCTGAGCTCATCCACGTCACTGGGGTCTGAAAAAGCTCCTTGGGCAGCTGCGGGAGAGAACAGGGTGGTCCTGCGAAAGAGACTTCATGTGCCAGAGAAGGGCACTATCCTCCAAAGGCGGTTTACCCTAGTTGGGCTCGTCTACATGCTGACTTGCTGTCTGAGGCAACAGAATGAGGACATTTTCCAAAATCTTTTCGGGTTGAGGGGGGGGGGAGAGGCGGCTGGGACGCCTGTTAACAAGCATCGTCATCAGTCCACAGAACAACCAGCAACGAGAAGGATCTTGGCTCTTAAAGCCCCAGCTGCTGGAATCAAGTGAGCACAAAAGAATCTCAGCTTTCCTTTCCAAAAAAATATTTCTCATGCTCCTGGTTGCAGAGAGAAGCTTGAAATGGTGACAGGAGTGACGCCAAAGGCAAGGAAAATGTGTGGTTTGGCTTCAAAAACCTCTGGCTTAAAAATAATCTTTCTTGATTTGGTGGTGGGGGTGGAGGGGTTGTCTCATGATTTATTTTCAAGGTTGGGGACTGGTAATGCAGAGTCTTGCTGAGAGATTCAGCTCCACGATTTTGGCGTGTGTGTGGATAAAACAGGTCCAGCTTGTGTATGATTTTGCTGTGTGGATAAAACAGGTCCAGCTTGTGTATGATTTTGCTGTGTGGATAAAACAGGTCCAGCTTGTGTATGATTCATGTAAAATTCTCCCCTGCTTCTTTATTTGCATGAGAAGTTAAACAACCCCAAGGGCATTGTTTAGACTGAGCAGCCGGACTGCTACCGTTACCCTTCTCCCAGGTGAACAGGAGGTGAACTGTTTACCTAGCGCTTGGGATCACCCAAAGCAGGGCCGGCTCCAGCTTTTTTGCTGCCCCAAGTGGTGAAGAATAAAAGAAAAAGACGGAGAGAAGAGATGGCAGGCTCATGGTGGGGGGGAAGTGTCTTTTGTTCTGTGTTTATGCTCTACAGTTGCCTATCTTCTGGTCCGCGCTGTTGAGGTACACTCAGAACTCCAAAGAGTCCTGTGGCACCTTATAGACTAACAGACATATTGGAGCATGAGATTTCATGGGTGAATATGCACTTCGTCGGATGCAGGCATCCGACATCCATCCGACAAAGTGGATATTCACCCACGAATGCTCATGCTCCAAAACGTCTGTTAGTCTATACGGTGCCACACGACTCTTTGCTGCTTTTACAGATCCAGACTAACACGGCTACCCCGCTGATACTCAGAACTCCTGCATTCGAGGAATTTCTGCCTCGTTAAGGGCGCGCTCAGTCACTCTCTTCCCTTCTGGAACTTCCAATCTGCCCTGGGTCGGGGTCGGGTGAATGGGATGTAGGGGCTCTGAGCAGCAGGGATCAGCTATCACGGTGACTGGAGCGTATCCGATTCCTGTTGCTTGTCTTTGAACACAGAGCCAGTGCCACAGCCCCAGATCCGGAGTCAGCTGCTCGCCAGCACGCTGGATGGGTGCAACATCACGCTGCAGTGCCAGGGCTCAGGGAAGGGAAATGTGAGCATCTCCTGGGGGAGAGGGAATCCAGTCCAAGAGCTGGATCCAGGTCGTCACCAGCTCTCCCCTGATGGCAGGAAGCTCCAGCTGTCTCTGCAGCCCAGCTCCCTGAATGCCATCTATACCTGCACAGTCAGCAACCCCGTGGATCAGAAGATCATATCCTTCGACCTGCAAAGCATCTGCCGCAGTGGAGGTGAGGGGTTTGTGGCCTGTCTCTGTATTGATGACAACACCTGACGCTTTGTTTCGGGGAGTGAGTGCAGTCTAGTGGTTAGGTCACCAACTTGGGACTCGAGAGACCTCACTTTTATTCCCAGCTCAGCCCTGATGGCAGGACCCTCCACCTGTCTCTGCAGCCCAACCCCCTGCACTCTACCTTCACCTGCATGGCCAGCAACCCCGTGGACCAGAAAAACATTTCTCTTTACCTGCAGAAAATCTGTCAAAGTGGAGGTGAGTTATCAGCAGGGCGTTATCTGCTCGCTTACACCAGCTTTATGCTAACTCTACTGGTGTCAGTGCAGCTATTCTTGATTTACAGCAGCGTAACTGACCGGAGAACCAGGTCCCCAGACAGAGCGATACGTACGCTGCCAAAGCAGTGAGCAAAGCTGGAATTCGCTCCCACTTTCAGGCCCCTTTACACTGCCAGCACGAAGTAAAGGGGTCTTAGTGCGAACGCAGATTCAGGCTGGTCAGTCCGATCCCCCTGACTCTGACTTTTCCCCATTGCAGGAGCAGCTCCCAGTCCTTGCCGTTGGAAAGCCATTATTGGGGCGCTGTTCCTGGGACTCGAGATCAGTGCCGTGGTCCTTGTGAACCTGCTGCACAGAAAAATGCCGTAAAGCTGTCGGCTGGGCTAGAACCTTGTGTCGCAGATGCCTGATGAGAAGGTGGTCAGGCTGACGGGGAGGCGGGGGGAGCAGGCTATCAGGTGAAATCCTGGCCCCAGTGAAGTCAGTGGGAGTTTTGCCAATGACTTCTGTGGAGTCCAGATTTCACCCCCAGGTGTAGCATGGTCCCCAGAATCTCCAGTGAAATGCCCCTGTTCATCGGAGAATAGTCCGAGCAAGCTTTGTCTAAAGGAGCTGTTTCTCCACAGTAAAGAGAAATCAAAGTACCGGATATCTGAGAGTACTTTTAATATTAGAGTATCGTGCTGAGTTGGGATTAGCTATGCAGTTACTGACTCATGCATCTAGTGATACATCTTCAAAGCCCTGCTCACTGGTTGGCTGAAGTGGTCTGATTTCCATTATGACTTAAGGTTCTCTCTCTAACGCAGTGGGTTTCAACCTATGATCTCTGCAGAACTGGAGAACGAGGCAGCATCTTCAGAGCTGAGCTGTTCCAGGCATGGTGCGGGGGAGGGCACAGCGGACTCTGCATTCGGACCATGGAGAGGGCAGCTGATGGTCTGTCAATCTAGGTACCTATATGACCATTGCCGAAGTATCTGCCAGGATTTGGAAACAGCCAGTACCATGGTCGGCATTACAGCGCTGCAGCAGCATGGCCCCACCACCGTAGTGTAGACATACCCCAGGGCCATTTGCACCCTTCTGGCCACACCAAGGAGCCTTAAAATGGGTAAAAATGATAGTTCCATTCACTTTAAGGCTGTTTTAGGTTTCCAGAGCCTTGTAAAGGGGCCTCATTATCAATGAGAACCAGGCTGTTTATAAAAAGAACAGGAGTCCTTGTGGCACCTTAGAGACTAACAAATTTATTTGAGCATGAGCTTTCTCATCGGATGCATAGGCTGTTAATGTGTAACGAAGGGAGTCGTTTACACCAGAATAAAGTCACTTCTGTTCCAGCACAGTGTGTCCACAGGGGGTGTTATACCGGCACAGCTACAGTTCTGTTGGCAATTCCCCATGTAGACAAGCTCTTATCACACAACAGATAGTTCCACACTCGTCCTATACGCAGGAGATCTGTTGACTTGTATGGAACAGTGTTGTCTCCAACACAATCTCTCCACCGTGTTCTCCTGGGAAGCCCTGTGGGGAAGCCAGTGACTAACGTCTGTCACATGGGAACTCATGTGCCTCCTTCCAGCCCATCCAGGCCGGAGAGTGGGTCATGAGTGGCCCTCACATGGTTTGACGGGACGCAGCAGCTGCCAAATTTCCCCAGCCCTGTGCTGTCTTGTGCCAGTCACACTGGCAGCCCCCAGAATGGAAACACACTTGTTTGGAGCATGTTTTTCATTTCCTCTGGGCCGAATCCTACTCCCCTGGTATCTGCTGGGATCGAGATTTGCTCTTCCGCTTGCAAATGCAGAGTGAGGGGCACAGTGGCTGCCGCTCGGCCTCCAGATGCCGGCAGAAGCAAAACCACTGAGACTGAAGCAAGGTGGGAAGAGCCCATTCCCGTGCAAGGGCAGGGTTTGCACTGGATCTAATTCCCCTGCCCCACCTCTTCACTGGGGCCCTCTAGGCCCTATTCACACCTTACCCATTCGGTTTTGTTTTAACCCATTGTGTGCCACAACTGGGGGGAAATCCTGGCCCCAGGGACATCAATGGTGAAACTCCACAGACTCACTAGAGGTGGGATTTCAGTCACCCAGGGAGGGCTCAGGTCCTGTAGGACAAGCTGCCTTCTGCATGAGACTCACTGATTGATATTGCAGGTGGTGGAGGAGCTAGAGAGCTTGGGGGCTGGCAACGGGCCGCAGAGCTTTTCACGGGTAGGTTGCTGGTTCCAGAGCAGAGCCTCACAGCTGTTAGCATCTGAGGCACTGCGGCCCAGACCGTAAAAGATATTTCGGTGTCTACCTCCCATTGAAATCAATGGCAGTTAAGTGCCTGAACACCCGAGACTTAACCGCCGATTCCTAGTAGATACGTGTCTTTAAGAGGGTAACTGACCCTTGGAACCATCTACTTAGGGATGTGGTGCAGTGTTTGAAGTTATTACATTGAGACTGGCTGCATTTGTCCAAGACCCACTCTAGCTCACCCACAACTTGTGGGTGCTCAGTGCAGGAACTGCTGGGTAAAAGCCTCTGGCTTTGCTACGCTGGAGGTCAGATTAGATGGCCACAGTAGTCCCTTTTGGCCATTGCGTCTAGGTTTGTGGGTAGCTAGGCAATGATTGATACCCGTTTTATTGGCACCGGGTTTGTTTGTTTGTAAATGATGTATCACTATCTACCCCAGCTGCCCTCCTCCTGGGTCCGGCTCACTTGTAGGCATCACTGTAGGGGCAGGTGTTAAGGAGTGGCTGCGCTGATGTGGGAAGAGAAGCCCCGTGGACTAGTCAGGATCGGTGGTTTGGTCCAAACACGACCCCCCCCTCCCGAGATCTAATGACCCCCAAGGAGAATTGTACCCACGTCAGCTGCCAGAAGGATATCAGCCTTCCCGTGACTGGTTTCACTTCCTTCTAGAACCATGCGTTGCCTTTCTGATGAATCTGGGGAAATTTACTATGTGCCGTCCAGCCTCTCTCTAAACTGCTCCCTCAGCTGTTTTGGAAGAAGGTGGTTCCCACTCATTGGCTCCTAGCTTCATATCAGCAGCTTTCAGTTCCTCTGTCTCACAAGTGGAATACTTGCAAACTCTGCACAACTCAGTCCTCAGCTGTTCCATCCAGGAACCAGCCGCAGATAAATCAGAGTTCCTGTGAATTTGCTCAAGGTTCACGACGATTCACCAGGGGCCTCATGCGAAGCCACTGGGTTGTCCTGGATTCTTTGCTGTGAATATTTGGGCAGCTGCACGAGCTTATTTGGTGTCTAGATCTTAGGCCAGCCATCTGCTCCTGGGCGGATTTTACCCTAGGATTTGTAAGGTGCTTTGAGATGCTCTGGTGGAAGGTGCTTCAGCTGGAGAATGGCTTAATTAGTCTTTTGGGAATAGGTGAATCCTTTTCCTTGAATTTCCAGAACTGCTGAATAGGAAACACCTGACATTTCACCTCCCCCTGCTTTGTCCTTCTGAAACAAAACAGTCCCTTATGTCAAAGCTCTTCCTTTGTTTTTTCGCCTTGAGGGTTTGGTTTTTTTTAATAAAAAATAATCGTTCCTTCTTGTCAGCAACACTTCCCTCTTTTCAGCCATCTCTTTGCTACCGAGGGCCAAGATTATTATTAGCTGCTTGGGAAAGGGGGTTTCTCCCCTCCTGGAAAATGTCATCGGAAAGGGGGCTGGAATCCTTTTCATCAACGTTTTCAGCAGAAAATGGAGACTCTTTTTTTGGAGTCTGAAATACGTGTGGTCCTGGGCTGGGAAAACATTGTTCTTTGAGTTTCTCGGGTCTGTGATGAAAAACCAAAATGTTTCTAGGACAGCAGATGCTTTCTTCAAAAACGTTCATAGAGTCGAAAACCCAAATTCTGCAGAAAAAGAGAAGTAGAAGGAAAACTTTTGACAAGCTCTGTTTAGCGTCCCCCTTTCATAGAGAGGGAAATGAGGCATAACAACTGGCTCACAAATTATTGGCAGAATCAGAATTCGAACCCAGGATCTGACTCGGGGTCAGATCCTCAGAGGTACGTAGGCACCTCACTCCTGTTGATTTTAAGGATCTGGGTCTCATTGTCTACTGCCTTATCCATTGGACACCCTTCCCCCCCAAACACACCTCTTGTTAACACTGATGGTTCTGTCTAGTCCGGTGTTTGGTCGTGCTGTGACCCCTCCTTTTCATTGTTGTCCTATTTACTGGCAGTGTTGGTGAATCATATCAGACCAGTTCATCCAGTATTGTTCCATGGGTCTGAATATCATCTGGCTGATGCCGTGTGTGGTCATCGTGTGTTTGGTGCTTGCCTCCCTCCATGGCTTTGGCAGCCAACAACCTCCTTCGGTGAAAGCTGGGCCTGATGCGTTGTCTAAGCAGGAGAGTTTGGGCACAGTGCTGCCTGCAGGTACACATTTGCAACCCTCCTAAGAGTTAATGAAAATTGCACCCTCTGTGTAGAGAAGACTCAGGGCTAGTCTGTGATGAATATAAAGGAGATTCTTTACCCAGGCTGCTGGGCACAGACAGACCCTGTGGTTCTCTCTGGCCTTGCAGCTCGCAGTGTGTCCTGCCAAGCGTGGCCCCACTGAGTCCTGGCCTGGACTGCACAAGGTTGCTGGCCGGGCTACATGCCTATAGGCAGAATTTGGCTCCCTGAATAGGTCTATAATAAAAGCCCTGGGTGCAAATACTTCTCCATTCTCTGAGTAGCTCATCTGCCTTCTACTTCCCCAACAGACGAGGTGGTTGGAAACCTCGCGTTTCAATTCCAGTCCAGTGCACGCATCTCTAGCACATCCCACCGGCCACAGCTTGGGAGAGGCATTGGGCCGGGTCCCCAGCTGGTGCAAATCAGCATGACTGCACAGAGGTCGATGGAGATGCTGATCATTCACATGAAACACCCAGCTCTCAGAGACGGCAGCTCCCAAGCACAACCAGGAACGGGGGTTCAGGGCCTGGCCGCAGGTGCGTGCATATCCTGGGATCGCTAGGAGAGCAGGGGTGCTGGAAACTGGCTAAGTTAAGTGCCTCAGCCCAGGGAAAAACTCCCATTGATTGAAGGGGCCAACTCTCAGGGAAAGACCCTCTACTCACTTCCTTGGGAGTCAAATAAGCCGGCCCAGATTGCCAGCCAGATGGCTTTGGTTCAAGGGGCTGATCCAAACCCCGGTGACTCTTGCACCTGTCGTGGGGAGCATTTCCATCGGCTGCCATGGGCCAGGCCCCACTTCAATTGTCCATGGCTCAAGATCCTTTCTCGTTGCTGGTTGTTGCTGTGGCTGATGACGATGCTTGTTAACAGGCGTCCCAGCCACCTCTTCCCCACCCCCCCGAAAGATATTGGATGTCCTCGTTCTGTGCCTCAGAACAGCAAGTCAGGTACGTAGATGAGCCCAACTGGGTCCCCCTTTGGAGGATAGTGCCTTTCTCTGGCACGTGAGTCTCTTCGCAGGACCACCCTGTTCTCTCCCGCAGCTGCCCAGAGGTCATGATGGAGCTCAGGGGTCAAACGGAATTGATTTCGTCACAGTCGCACACGATCAGCATGCAGATCTCTGGCTCCCTGCAGGCCTGGCAGCTGCAGGGCCTTGACGGGCCCGGTTCTCTGCTGCCCTGTGTCTTATGCCTTTTTTTACACTTGTGGAAAGTGGGCGTAAAGCGCCACCAGCTCAGAAGGGTGGTGAGACCATTGCGCTGCGATAAATGAATTCACAGTGACGGCGGCCCTGGACCTTTGGCCTTTGTCTTCAGTCATTCCAGGATCCTGCAGGATTCTGAGGTCTTCCTACAAAGTCCTGAGGCCCAGCTCCTCCGAGGTCCTTTCGCTGCCTGACTCCCGTGGGAGATCGGGGGCGAGACCCCTTTCGAGATCTGGGGCCTCAGAGTCTTTAGCTCCCATTGACGTCAATGTGAGTTGAAGGTTTTCAGCGATGGATCGGGCTCTGGGTTCCCTCATTCTTGGTGTTTCCCTGTGGAACCTCGTTAGGGCTGATTGACACACAGACATCGTTAAACCAGTGCACAGGCCAGACCTTAGCTTAGGAGACAGTGCACAGGACTTAGCAGGAATGCCCCTGCTCCAGGGGGATTTGAATCTGGGGAGGTGATGATTTAATTGTCCTGAAGTAGGATTCCTTAGCGAGCCAGGACTCAATACTCGGCTATAAGCAAGGACTCGACCGCCTGGCGGAAGGGCCATGTTGCGAATCCTGCCGAGAGAGAAGCAATTATAATTTTTTGGACGCACTAACCAGTGCCCTGCATGCTCCATCATGTCCCAATAAATAATCAGTTAATTAATAACGGTGCTAAGCTCCTGCATGCACAGACCCCTAGAGGATGTACCATGATGTCGTTTTGCTCCTCCCCATCTCTCAGCATCTGCCTCTGCTATCAGGATCAGCACAGAGACATACAGAGAGCAGTGAAGACATGGAGGTGCCCAGCAAAAAACCCTCTCTCCCTTTATTGCTGGTGACACTGATCAGCCTCTCTCCAGGTAGGAGAACCAGAACCAGTTTAAATTGTGCACACAGAAGTCAGAGTCTGGCACAAGGACGAAGGAATATTATAATGTAAGAATGTATAGCAAAAGAGCAGGAGACTGAAGGGGAGAACCAGCTCAGAACCAGCTGGTATGTTTTTCCCCATGGTAAATTATTTTCAGTGCATTTATGGCAGCTTTCCATGCATTTTTTTTCGATTGGATAGTTATTGAATGTTAAATTAATGTGAGTGGAATATCAAAGATATATTAATAGAGGTGTAGCAGTTCTCGAGACCAGTTTATTTTCACCCACTGCAGATTTGTTGCTAGATATTCTCCGGAGTGTTATCTAATCCAGTTGATTGTGTGGGTTGTTTTTTTTTTTTTTTTTTAAAGAATTAATTAACTGTATCCCAAGAAAGAAACAATGCTGACATCGGGATTTCTTCTTAGGTTGTTGATTTCAGGTGTCTGAGGAATGGAGACTAGTCTCTGCAAATTTACCATCTGATTTTATCAACAGCTCATGAAATGATGGGCCAGATGCCCGGTGGTGTAAACTGCTGTAGCCACTGACCCCGGTGCAGCTTTGCCTTATACCAGCGAGAGCTTGGGCTCTTATGTAAACAAGACGGAAAACCTCCGTTAATTCTTTCACTTTGCTAATCCACAAATCTATTCTCACCAAAGCCGCCGTTCCTAGAGAAACCGTTTAATAACAGAGGCAGATCAGCAGGGAGACCTGTTCCTAAAACTTACTGTTTTTACAATATGCTGCTGCCATATGTCACCATTTTTTTTTAAAAGGAGGCTTGTCCCAACCCACAGTTCCTGATTCTGCCGGGATGAGGAAGATGAAAAGACATTCCAATGGTGTAGGCACTTCCCAATTTCTTTCTTTTGTTTCTCCTCTGACTGCACATTGTGTAGGGTAGGTTGGTGTAGCGACGAGCCGCAGCCAAAATGAGTCAGCACTGAACAAACGCAGATCAAAAAAATCTCTTAACAACTGCACGTCCCTGCTCTAATTTCATTAGACTGAATTGGACGTCCGTGTACAATACCCCATGGTCACTTGTTCAGATCAGTTATAATTCTTAACTACATGCTGCTCTACCTCTATCTCTTATCATTACTCAGTGATCCTTCCCATCTATTTTATCTTCCTGCCATCTGATCTGTCAGAATTTCCTATGGCACCATGGTTCTCCCCTTCAACTCTTAGACCTTTCTGGTATGATCCACTCTTCCCCATGAGCAGTCAGCTTTTCCAGTTTGAGACCAGGATTTACCAAGTTAAACCTGTTCAAACAATTCTGGGTAAACGGATAAAATCGCCACCACACAGACAAACTCAGGAAACGATTTCATTGTGCACAGTGACCCAGACAGGCTGTTTTTTTCCAAACCTCATTTCCTAGACTGCCCAAACATGGTGTGGCAGCAGCAAACGAGCCGCTGAGACCACATATGTCGCTGTAGAACGGTTGCCTCTTCTAAACGGATGTCAGTATCATGGCAAGCCGCACATCAGTCGAGCTAACTGGGCTCTGTAAACTGGCCCGAGAACAGATGAGGCAGTGGCAAGCAGTGTTGTGCAGAGTCTTGAGGGACATCCCTAAAATTAATACAGTTTGAAGCATTAAAAAGCCAAGTGCTCCAGAGATGAGGAAGGATGGTCCAGGGTTTAGCGCCTACCTGAAACTTTAATTCATATATTTTAAGGCCAAAGGGAGCATTTTGTCATCTAGTCTGGTCCCCTGTATAACACAAGCCAGAGGATTTCACTAATTTCACCAGTCAAATTGTGTTTGTGACCTTGGGGAGCCAATTCCCTGCTCGGCCACAAACTTCCCGAGTGACGCTTAGTCTCTCTGTGCCTCAGTTGCCCCATCTGTAAAACGGTATTCAACCCCCCCTACCTACAGGGTGTTGGTCGACTAAATAATTAAAGATTTGCACATTCGGGTTGCTACATTCGAGGGGGCTGCTGCATCCAGGATCGATGATCTGTTAAGTAGTTTGCAAGCCGTTGAATGGTGTTTTCTGTGCTCTGCGTTTTAGACAGCCAGCCAGAGAAGTGGCGTGCATGTAGTAGGCCTGGTGCCTTCGTGTTGTTGGTAACACGCTAGTGGGCTTAGGTGGTTATCATGTTGGTTTGTTGTGGAAACATCAAAAGAAACACACCTGAGGCCACAGATGTACCTGGTACAGGCAGGTGCAGGTCAGCTGTCAGAGCTTTCAAGTTGTTGGAACTGATCCCAGAAGCTTGGAAATGCTGATGAGGCGAATTAACTTGTTTAGGGCTTGGGGCCTCATCGCTCTTGGGCGGGATTCATCGAAGACGGCCCCCAGCCAAGCCAACTCGCTTTGTGCTGCCCGTGGACAAAGGCCCCAGTTCAGAGAAGTGCCACGGGTGAAACCCAGGTCCCCAGTCAATGGGAACTGTGTGTGGGACTTGGATTTTACCCAGAGACCAGGATTTTCAAAAGGGCTCGCACCCACAAGTGAGGCTAGATGTTCAGATACGTACGTTGGATTTCCATGTGGCCTGTGCCCTCCGGACAGTCCAGCCCCAGTTGTAAGAGCTGGGACATCTGGATGGAGAAAATCTGACCTTTTAGCCCGTGCTTAGTGACTTTTCTGAGTCAGGACCTGACATTACAGGTTAGCAACCTAACCACCAGGCATCTCTTCCTCTCTGTACAATCACTGTAAACCTGCTGGCTTGACACAGGTGACATGCTAGGGGAGCTAAGCTAAATCACAGGAATGCCACAAGAGTTTTAAAGCACAGATAAAAAAAAAGAAAAGAAAAGAAAATCAAAGGAAGTCTCAGACAAATAGGATCAGCATAACGAAAGCCCCATGGATGCTGAGCACTTCTTATGCAGAGATGTGCACAAAGCAATGCAAAGAGGCAGCTTGTAATGTGGGCTGCAGGAAGGTTTATAAGAAGTAAACTCTCTGATGTCGGTATTTAATCTTCTTTAATACACAGGCACAGCTGTTCCTTCTCCACATCCAAGCTGGCAACGAGAAAAGGGAAATCACGGCTTGTGGAACTAGGTTTAAATTCAGTAACGTGGCACCTTTCATCCCACGTTGTAGCCAGAGATCATTTTGCCCACCTCTGGGGTGGGGTAGGGCAGCTGTTTAACAGCACACAGCAACATTATTCAAGACTGCAGCCAAGTTGGAATTTAGTCAGAGCACCAGGTTTAAAACTATAAATCCTGGGTACTTTCATGGCCCCCTATCGGCTTAATATCTGGGCACCCCACACTCATTAATGGATTTGTCCTCACCAAACCCCTGTGAAGCAGGGCAGTGCGACTGTCCCCGTTTTACAGGTGGGGAAAATGAGGCACAGAGCAATGGCAGCCCATGTTGTCAAAGGTATTTAGGCACCTGTGATTTCAGTGAGAATTAGGCACCTAAATACCTTTGAAGATCTGGACCTAAATGATGTGTCCAAACTCATACAGGAAGCCTGGCATCCCGAGTCAGAGCTGCTTCCTTAACCTCAATTCTTGGTAACTGTAGTTGGGGCTAGGGGGGGCCGGAATGATCACCCCCAGCTGGGAAGGGGTCAGGTGATGCCTATAAAGGCTGAAAGAGCAGAGGTAGGAAGGAGAGCCGTAGGAAGTGGCTGGCCTGTGGAGGGGACCATGGGGAAGAGCTGCCAGAAGCAGGAAGCCCCTGAGCTGGAGGCAGGAAGCTGCTGGGTTTACATGGTGCTGTTTTATTTTGGGTTTTCTGAAGCTTGCTGGTGGCTCTGGATCTGGTGGGAGCCTTTTCTGAGCTGGGGAGGTAAGGTGCTGTGGGCTGCTGGCCTCCCTTCCAGCTGGAGCTGGATGAGAACAAACCTGGTCAGATGACAGGCTGATTTCACGCTTTTAAAATGCAATTGGAGGAAACCTTGATGTGGTATTAAACAGCTGCCCTCTTCTACCCCAGAGGTGGCTGCATTTTGGTGGTAAGTGAAATGATCCCTTTCTGTAGAAGGTTTTTGTTAACCCCAGAAGGGACCATTCGGACGTGGAGTCTGACCTCCTGCAGAGCACAGCCTGGGAACCTCACCCAGTGCCTCCTGCTCCAGTGCGTAACTCCTGACTGAGCTAGACGAAGCTTCGAGGAGCTAGCCAGTCCGAAGGGGTGACAGGTGTGAGTTATTGTTTATCCAGGGCCAGATTCACTGCTGTTGTCCATCAGAATATTCCCATAGCAATCGCTGGAGCAGTGCTGAAGGATACCTTCTGGGGACTGGGGGGGCCTATTCACTTCAATAAAGGGAAGCTAATCTGCACCAAGTGGACATATGCCCCAGCTGACTCCAAGGGAGGCTTTGCTTCAGCAAAGACATCTGAGCTGGCCCGCTATCATTCTTCACCCAGGGCGAAACTCCCCTGCACTGCACACACGTGCCTGTCAACACATTTTGCAAATGCACCAGATGGTGGGAGGATCCCATGGCCTAATCCCAAAGAAATATCAAATTTCTCAGCAGGCTTTAGTTGGCTTTTAATGAGGCTGGCATTTGTCGTTATAGAAACAAAATATATTCTAGACCATTCATTTTCCCTCCCTCCAAGGTGATTTCAGGGCTAGGCTTTCGCAGAGGATCATGCAACCAGACCGGCACTAACTAAAATGTATCCGAATGGTGCATGATGGCCGTGTAGGCACACTCCCTGAACTATTACTCAGCAGGGGGTCTCAGCTCCCCAGCCGCTTCGCTGCTGTCGGTCTTTCTGCAGGTACTAGGGCAAAGGAGGAAAGCGAGGTGCCTTGGCCCTGTTTATGGGGAGCCCTTCCCAAAATCTCAGGGGCTGTCGTTCTGATGAGATTCCTGCTCCAATTCTTTTCGACCAAAGCAGTTCTGATGAACATGGGCTAAAGAGAAACAGCTGAACTGAGAATCTTTGCCTGTTTCCTTGTTAACAGGAAAGTCTTCGTGTAAACGGGAGGCTGGAACTGGAGAAATGCATTACCCTGACCAAATAGTCTCCACATGCTGATCTAGCCCTGCAAGCCCTTGACCTCGATGGGGCTGTAATTGTCTGGCAACTCCACTCCTGGACCAGGATCCTGCTGTGCGAGGGGCTGGACAAACACAGAACGAAGACAGTCCCTGCCCCAAGGAGCTCACAGTCTACCTTCTATGGTCTAGATCATAGAAGCCTAAATGCCATCAAACTTCTATAGGGCAGTCAGGAGCCTAAACACCTTGTGGCCTATGTAACTATTGAGCTGAGTAAGGATTTGCAGGCTCAGGCAAAACTTGTGCAGGGTGAATGTACCCCATGCAAAGAGCCACTACTGAGGGCATAAGCGCCACTTGGTGCCCTCTGAAACCCTGTGCTGAGAACTCCAGTGGTGCAGCATGCCTTGTGCAAACCCTCTGCACAGGGAGGCATTTCCCTTCCTTCTCAGCATGTGGCTACGCCGTCCTCAGCATGTGTGATCGTGACCAGGGTCCTTGTGGGGGCCAGCTGTGGTCCCTCAATTAGGGTGAACTGCAAAGAATGGGGCAGACAGTCCCCATAAAGCTGGTGGATATTCCAATACTTGGATTCACCAAGCCAGCATAAAACAGCTTCTTTATTACCTCACTGGTTACTCAGAAATCCAAACACCACAGTTCTCTTAAAGTGATCCAGCCTCAGGCCTCCATCCAGGTACCCGTGTCAAATCTGATGAAAAATTCTGTAAATCTTATTTCATCATAGAAAAGAAAAGGTTCTACCAATCCCAAAGGATCGGACACGTTACCTCCCAGGTTAATGAATGTTCCAGATCTTACCCAAATACATGCTACAGCCAATACTTGTTAACTAAACTAGAATTAATTTAAAGAAAGAGAGAGGGTATTGGTAAAAGATCAGTATACATACGGGCGAGTTCGATTCACTGAGGTTCAGATTCGGAGCAGAGATGGTGAGCTTTGTAGTTGCAAAGTGTTGTTCAGAAATTGCTCATAAATTAAAGTCCAATGTTCAAATCTCACATTCAGGGTGTACCGGCATAACTGGGACCTCAGTCTTGCGACTCAAACTTCCACTGCTGATGTCTAAGCAGATCTGAGGTGACAGAATCGGGACCCAGGATCTTTTACACAGTTTCATGTCTTTTGACAAGTTGGAATTCCTCAGGGAACAAAAGGTCATTAGGATGACTTTGAAGGAGGTCCATCACCGGTTCTTAGCTATAGAATTAACATAAGGCCATTTGCTTGTTCCTCCACCATTCAAAGTACATTTCAAAGAGAGATGAGTACCATATCCCATGTTTACAATTCATTTACATGACAGGATGTTCTTTTGACCTCTGAATTATCAGAAAAGAGCATAGACAGGGACTGTTGATTACACTGTCCACCCTACTCGTACATATGTAAATACACAAAAACACAAACATTATCTCCCTACCTGTCTTATGAAGGTTATTTATTTAGCAGGATGTTTAACCCTTTCTAGCCATGCGTCACAGGGGCATTTCTATTCTCATCATGTGTCTACACTGCCCTCAGGGTGTGTGATTGCAGCAGGTGTAGACAGACCCATGCTAGCTTTAATCTAGGTAGCTCACGCGCCAATAGCAGGGAAGCTGCAGTACCATGGGCTGCGGAAGCTGCCTGGGACACTGAGTACTCAGGTAGCCCACGCTGCTCCAGTACCTGAACTAGCTAGATTAGAGCTAGCCTGGGTATGTATGTCTGCTGCAGTGCTGCCCCCGCCCCCCGGCTGCAGTGTAGACGTAACCTGACGCGCTTTCCAGAGCACATGGGTGGGGGGGGGGAGGGTGTATTTTTAAGAGATGCAGCCTGGAAGGGAAATTTAGCAAACTAAAAACCATGCTTCAATTTGCCTCCTTTCTGCTGCTTTTCTGTTTATCTTGTGACACACTAGAGAGCTGCAACATTTCTGCCTTGCCCTCTTTCTTAGATATCCTGATTGCCCAAGCACCTACTCCCCTCCGCCAGGTGAATGGAACTCTGGGAAGATCGGTCGTGCTGTCTGTGAATCTATCGCCCGGGAAAAAGGTGAAAGAAATTGAATGGACCTTTCGTGGGTCAGGTGTGACGATTCAGCTGGCTGAGTTCACTGGGGGGAAGTTTGAGCGACCCGATACCAGCGGCAGATTTAAGCAAAGGCTAGAAAAGTACAACGAGACCTCGCTGAGGATCAAGGTTCTGGAGCTGGGCGATAGTGGAGTTTATGAGGCCCGGATTAAGATAGTACCAGCAACTGTGGAGGAACAGACCTTTCTCCTTGCGGTCTATGGTAAGTGATGACAAATCGATATTTAACGGCGTTTCCAGGAGTACACAATGCCTGAAGCTCTGATATTAACGATAATCCTTCACTTTTTTCATTTGTAGATCTCAAAGCAATTTACAATAGAAGTTAGTAGCACTACCCCCATTTTGCAGATGTGGAAACTGAGGCATGGGGCAGGGATACACCTTAGTTCACCCAGCAGGAGAGGGGCACAGTCAGGAATAGACCCTAAGTCTTCTGAGCCCCAGTTCAGTGCTCGATCCACTAGGCCACACTGCCGAATGATTCTGTGCACTTGGGGTGAAATTCTCCCCTGTGCAGAGGGGCCAGCACAGGGTCTAGGCACCAATTAAGGTTCAATGAAGGTTTTAAGCAGCATATAATCCCAGCCCTTGCTCCCTGCATGTGCCCAAATTTTACCCAGGATGCTCAAAGTCAGAGCTTCAGCCTCACCCACTACTTCAGTCCTCTCTCCCTCCCCCCCACCGCATAGCTACCAGCACACATACACACCCCCCCGCATGACTCCCCCTCCCAACGCTGAGCACAGGAAAGCCAATGCTGTCAAACAATGTTACCACAACTCTCACCCTAGCTGGTGAGGCTCTTAAAGTGCCAGCTGCTGGAATCAAGTGAGCACATGAGAATCTCAGCTTTCCTTTCCAAAAAATATTTCTCATGCTCCTGGTTGCAGAGAGAAGCTTGAAATGGTGACAGGAGTGACGCCAAAGGCAAGGAAAATGTGTGGTTTGGCTTCAAAAACCTCTGGCTTAAAAATAATCTTTCTTGATTTGGCGATGGGTGTGAGGGTGGGAGTTGTCTCATAATTTATTTTCAAGGTTGGGGCTGGTAATACAGAGTCCTGCTGAGAGATTCAGCTCCACGATTTTGGTGTGTGTGTGGTGGAGGTTTTGCTGTGTGGATAAAACAGGTCCAGCTTGTGTATGATTCATGTAAAATTCTCCCCTTTTTCTTTATTTGCATGAGAAGTTAACCCCAAGACTGAGCAGCTGGACGGCTCCCCTTACCCTTCTCCCAGGTGAACAGGAGGTGAACTGTTTACCTAGCGCCTAGGACCACCCAAAGCAGGGCCGGCTCCAGCTTTTTTGCTGCCCCAAGTGGTGAAGAGTAAAAGAAAAAGAAGGAGAGAAGAGATGGCAGGCTCATGGTGGGGGGGAAGTGTCTTTTGTTCTGTGTTTATGCTCTACGATTGCCTGTCTTCTGGTCCGCGCTGTTGAGGTACACTCAGAACTCCAAAGAGTCCTGTGGCACCTTATAGACTAACAGACACAGTGGAACATGACCTTTCGTGTGTGAATACCCACTTCGTCAGATGCAGGCATCCGACATCCATCCGTCGAAAAGGGGAATTCACCCACGAATGCTCATGCTCCAAAACGTCTGTTAGTCTATAAGGTGCCACAAGACTCTTTGCTGCTTTTACAGATCCAGACTAACACGGCTACCCCTCTGATACTCAGAACTCCTGCATTCGAGGAATTTCTGCCTCGTTAAGGGCACGCTCAGTCACTCTCTTCCCTTCTGGAACTTCCAATCTGCCCTGGGTCGGGGTCGGGGTGAATGGGGTGTAGGGGCTCTGAGCAGCAGCGATCAGCTGTCACGGTGACTGGAGCATATCCAATTCCTCCGAGTATCACTTGTCTTTGAACACAGAGCCAGTGCCACAGCCCCAGATCTGGAGTCAGCTGCTCGCCAGCACGCTGGATGGGTGCAACGTCACACTGCAGTGCCAGGGCTCAGGGAAGGGAAATGTGAGCATCTCCTGGGGGAGAGGGAACCCAGTCCAAGAGCTGGATCCAGGTCGTCACCAGCTCTCCCCTGATGGCAGGAAGCTCCAGCTGTCTCTGCAGCCCAGCTCCCTGAATGCCACCTATACCTGCACGGTCAGCAACCCCGTGGATCAGAAGATCGTCTCCTTTGACCTGCAGAGCATCTGCCGCAGTGGAGGTGAGGGGTTGTGACCTGTCTCTGTATTGATGGCAACACCTGATGCTTTGTTTCGGGGAGAGAGTGCCGTCTAGTGGTTAGGTCACCAACTTGGGACTCGAGAGACCTCACTTTTATTCCCAGCTCAGCCACTAACCTGCTAGGTGGCCTGGGTCCAGTCACTTCTTCTCCCCGTGCCTCAGTTTCCCTGTATGTAAAGATGAGGGACAATCCCGCCACTCTACCTCACTGCGGTGTCCTGATGCTACGTTCGCTCATGCTGCCCAGAGGCTATGGTGATGGGTGCCACAGATTTGATGAGAGGCATGAGGAGTTGTCCTAAGAAACACTGACCCCTTTGCTACACAGCGTAGAAAGGGACCGCGTGCCTCAGGGGGGTTGAGTATCAAATGGGGTCGTTGGTTTGTATCCAGCTCAGTCATCATTGGGTCTGGTTACTCTTCAGAGAGGCACCATGTGACCAAATAACACCCCCATGACTGGGACCAAATGGCCTTGCTGGGGGTAGAGTCTGAAGTCCCCTTCTCACCATGGGTCTGTCCCACAGCCGCTGAAGGTTCCCCTTCGGCTCAGGCCCCAGGAGCGGCGTCTCTTTCAGTCACGGCCTGATGGTTAGGGGACGTTAAGCCCTGGCTCTTCATTACCCGCAAGCCCTGGCGGGATGCCGCTAACCTCCAGCCTCTGCCATTCCAGATGCAGACGCATCCTTCTCGAAGCCGGGGTACATTGTGCTGACTTTCTTCCTGTTAGTGCTAAGCCTTGGGACTGCCGTCTGGTGTTGGCGGATGAACAATGAGAAGTCAGCTGACCCAGGTAAAGAAAGCCCTTTCCAGGTCACCGCTTGCACCAGGGCTGGACTCTGCCATGATGTCCGAATGAGAGCCCTGCAGCAGAACTGGGATCCCGCAGGATGCACTGCCATAATAGCAAGATGAAATAATAGTCTTGTGCAGGGCTCTGATCTGAACTCTCTTCTGCAAAGGGGGCTAGAATCTGGCTTCCTTTTTTTTTTAAAGGAGCACCAAGACTCTCCCATAATCACATGATTCCAGGAGCTGGGGCTCTAAGAAACATACCAAGTACCACAAGGCTCACAATAAACTCATGAGAGTAGGCCATGCGGAGAATAGCGCAATGCCAGGCATAGTGAAGGCCTTAACCCCTTTTTCATTATGATCCGAACATAGGCGCCGACTCTGTGGGTGCTCCAGAGTGGGGAAAAATTAGTGAGTGCTCTGCACCCATCGGCATCCAAGCTCCTGCGACCTCACTCCTCCACCTACCTCCCTGAGCTTCTCGGCGGCATGCTGGGAGGGAAAGGGAGGAGGAGGCGCAGGAATATGGAGCGCTCAGGGGAGGAAGCAGGGCTGTGGGTGGGATTTGGGGAAGGAGTCGGAATAGGGGCAGTGAGGGGATGGAGTTGGGGCCAGGACTTTGGGGAAGGGGTTGGAATGGGAGGCTGGAAGCAGAGGCGGGTTGAGCACCCACCAGTCGGTGCCTATGGATCCGAATGTTCCCAGGATCCAGCGTCTTAGTATCAGACATGCCTGACTATGTCTTCTCTGGAGCAGGACTCACAAGGATTCCCTGCCCGTGATTTTGTGGGGTGGCTCTGTGGATTTGGAGCTGTGTGGTGGGACTCAGCTCACAACAGACATGAGGCATGATGGGCAAAGATGCCGACAATCCAGGCTGCTTGGAACTTGGTTTTTCTCTCTCCTCTCTTAACCTTATGCTCTTTCCTCAGCTGCTACCCCCACGGGCCCAGTGGAACAAAGTCCGTCCGACTCGCAGTATGCTGAGATCTTGAGGAGTCCCCCAGAAGGAAATGACCAGGTGAGTGCTCTGAGCTAAGGTAATCCAGCAGCAGCCTTCCCTGCCGAGCCCTGGCACTGCCTTGTGCAGGGGGACGACCGGGACGCTTTCATTAGACATTAGCAGTAAGTGATGCAGCAGGCAGGGCTGTCGGAAAGAGATCTCCCTCTAGATGGTCTTGCCTTTGTGCGTTTGGACTGCGAGCTCTCTAGGGACGGGATTCTGACTCCCACTTTAAACATCCTTATTGTGTCAGCTGCAGGCCGGAGCAGGAAGTTACATCCTCTTGCTACGGCCAACAGGTGCTGCTGTTTTGCCCAGCAGAAGTGATCACTTCTGTCAACCGTGAGCTGCCTGGCACAAGGAGAAGGAGTCGCGGGTGGGCTCTTTCTCTCTGTGGCATGTGTGTTGCTCCTTTCTGTCCGTTGTGTCGCTCTTTGTTTTGGGTGTGGCTGCTCTTTGCTCTGCGTGTGTGTGTGTGTGTGTGTGTGCACGCACATGCGCATCTCCTCTGGGGAGCGTCTAGCTGTGCGCCCGGGGAGGCGTGCGTAAGTGTCTGCACGACTTCTCTCTCGGCTGGGTTGTGTGCGTGCGTGGACATGTGATGCTCCTGTGTGCTGCACGCTCTTCCCCTCTCTGGTTTGTGCATCTCCTCCGGGGCTGCAGCTGTCATTTGGGTGCACGTGCAGCTTCTCTGGGTGTTGCTCCATTCTGGGGGCCAGGGCTGTCTTTCTAATGGGTGCATGTGTCCTTCCTGGAAGGATGTTGCTCTCTCCGCGGTGTGTAGGTCTCTTCTCTTCCCTTGGGAGGTGTGATCTCCCCCGGGTGTGTGCGTTTGTACCTCGCTGGGGGGGTACCCTTGTATGGCTTTTATTCGGGCTGCCCCAACCCTCTCCCATCTACACGCAACCCCCTCCCCTGAGTTCAGTGGCGCTTTCGAACCTGCACTAGCTGGCTCCATGGGGGGTGGTTAGAGCCAGGGTGCTGCTTTCACTCAGGCCAGTCCCCGACCCGCTTTGCAGCATTGCTGCAGGCTACGGCCCACCTGGCCCTCCGGCGCCTTCCCACAATCCCCTACATGCCCCGAAGGACGGACGAGTTCTCCCACAAACCACTGGGAAAGAATCAGGGCGGCTGGGCTCACGGCAGCACTAAGAGCGGGGGATCTGTCCCCAGGAGTCCTCGCAGCGTGGGTGGGGACTCAGTAACATGGGTGGGGCTCTGCAGGATGGCTGCTCAGAGCCGGGCGAGGCTAACCTGGCTGTGCTGTGCGGTGAAGACAGATCCTAGGAGCCTTCAGTGTGTCGTCCTACGCCACATCCGCACTGGCCCGTTTATTGCTCCTTGTTTAGGTTTCGGGAGGGGAGCAGGCCAGCCGGCCATCTGGCTGTGTTTGCACACGGAGGAGCTCTCCCGGCAGGCACTGCACACGTGGGGAATGTGGACAGGTGCCCACACACAGACCCCGTCTTTGTCTATACACACACACGCACACGCTCTCTCCGTCTTTGTCTATACATACACACACATCCACCGTCTTTGTCTACACACACACACACAGACGCACACAGACCCCATCTTTGTCTATACACACATAGACCCCGTCTTTGTCTACACACACATACGCTCTCTCCGTCTTTGTCTATACGTGCACAGACCCCGTCTTTGTCTGCACACACACACAGAGACCCCATCTTTGTCTGCACACACACACGCACATGCTCTCTCCGTCTTTGTCTACACACACACTCCGTTTTTGTCTACACACACACACACACATACACACTCACTTTCTGTCTTTGTCTACACACACACACTCACTCTCTGTCTTTGTCTACGCACACACACACGCTCTCTCCGTCTTTGTCTACATATACACGTCTTTGTCTATACACTGACGGAGAGGCTGGGAGTCCCAAGAATTCAGATGCATCCTGTCCCACAATGCAGGCTGGAAGCTCCCCAGTAATCTTTGCTGATAGCAGAAATATAAGGCACTATGGGATCAGTGGCTCCAGGATCCCAGAATGCACTGGTTCAGCCACGGGTTAACATGTTGCACCAAGACAGTGTTATGTGAACATGAACCCCAGCTGCCCAAGTGTGCCATGTCTCCCTCTAGTGACTGGTATGCAGAGAGGATAACAACCTACTACTGCTGTTGGTTAACAGTGTTGTTCGTTTAGCTCAAATCGATGTGGTTTTGCTTCTTGAGGCTGAAGGTGCTGAGTTTATCCATGCTGAGGACCCATGGTGGGGTCATTACGGACACATCAACCCATTGCAAGAATGGAGGACCAAACACTTCATACAAACAATGTTCCTACCAGGGTTTTCTCATTTAGCATAGAGGTTTGAGTTTGGAGGGGTGAGATGAAGCCAATGTCCACTGCTGCGAGGGTAACAGCACTGTGTGTCATGTCCCGCTCTGGTCTGCCTAGAGAATAACAGCCTACAACTCTTACCAGTTAATGGAGTTGCTCTGCTAGCTCAGGTGGTAGAAGTCTGTGCTTTGGCACATTCAACCCTTGCTAATTTTGGGGGACAATTTTTAGCAAATTCATCTACAGAGAAAACAGCTTGCAAAGTCCTTCCAATAACAAACATGTCTGCTTTTGTTTCAGGCCTTGCGTCACCTGGAAAATAACACAGAGCGGAGCCCACAGAAAGAGCCTCTAATCACCACCATTTACGACAAGCTCCAAAGGACCCCCAAGAATACATCCGAGGAGGTCACATAGGCCCCCAGGTGAGGGAGATGCTGCTCTCCGTCTACGTATTTAAAGAAGTGGCCAAGGGAGAGCGTGGAGGATGGGAGGACCTGGAAAGGTTTGGAGAGTGGGCTGGACTCAGATAAAGCATCCAGTTGTTGAGATGCTCTTCCGCAGCTGCTGCTGTTTACCCAGAACTGGAATAACAACATAGTGCCTAGCTCTTCTTGTCCATAGGTCTCAATGCACTTTACAAAGGAGGTCAGGAGCCTTATGCCCATTTCACTGATGGGGAAACTGAGGCACAGAGCGAGGCAGTGACTTGCCAAGCAGGCCAGTGGCAGAGCCAGGGATAAAACCCAGGTCTCCTGAGTCCCAGCTCAGTTCTCTATCTGCTGGGCCACATCTCAAGGGGCTGGCCTTGTCTGTAGCCAAAGTCACAGTGGCTTAATTTAAACCATTTGAAAAACCAGTTTAGTTAAACCAGTGCAAGCCCTTGAGTGGATGCTCTTAATTCATTTTAAATCCGGTTTGTCAATTTAGCTGAACTGGATGAGGAACTGATGAACTCACTCACTACAAACCAGTTTCAAATCAGATTACGAGCGTCCACACAGGGAGCTAGCACCTGTTTAACTGAACTGGCTGCAAATCCGTCCTTTCCTCAAACCGCTCCAGCACTGAAGACAGATGAGGCCTTTGACCCAAATTTTCAGAAGCGGCCCCTGTCCTGGAATAAGGCAGATGTTGGGTCCCAGCAGGAGGTGCTGGATTTCCAAGAGAGCTCAGCACTAGGCAGCTCTTGTTGGAAAAGCGGAAGAGTCTCCTCGCTTCTTGAGAATAATGGAGACTCCCCTCCCTGCTTGCTGAGGACAACGAGACTGGCTGAGTGTGGGGAGCTCTTGAAAACCTGGCCAGCAGAGCCTGGATTTCAGAGGTGCTGGGCTCTAGCAGCTTCCACGGACTGCAAAGAGACGGAGGGAGGGAGAAAAGAGAGCAGATCCTCCCATCCCACCTGGCCGATCCCCCCATCTCCTTCACAGACAGGTTGGGATGAGGGCAGGGGGATTGAGAGCCATTGATCCAAACTGTAAACCATGTATATGATGGAAACTACTTCAAGCCGGGGGTGTGGCAGCCCCCCAAGTTCCAGCACCTCTGGGTGCCAGTCCTGGGAACATGGGACTGGGTGTACTGCGCGGGGCGAGGTCATCAGCTGCTGTAACTCAGCATAGCTCTGGGGACAGGTGCTGTTTGGCCCCTGCTGAGAATCGGGGCCCGTCTGATCAGTCATTTCATGCCGATGCTTTAGGACACAGAGGTGGGGGGGAGGCGTGTTGGGCAGGCACTGAGGCCTTCTCTTTTTCCCTGCAGAAACCAGAAGAGGTAGCATATCAGAGCTTACCAAGGGCTTTGAAGTGCACCATGTGCCCCACTCAAACTCTGTAGCTGAACGGTCTCAGTTCCACCCACGAACCCGAATGGAAGAAGACACCTTCTCCAGCTCTGGAGCCTGCCTCGTGATGCCTCCCCACCCCACCACCCCCCGTTGTTTCGGAACCTCATCTGTGACGCCCTCAGCAACTGTTTTGGGAAGAAGGAACCAGAGTGAAGGCGGAGGAGGGAACAGGACATGCAGCTTCAGCGCTGGCGCCTGCGAAAGCAAAGGGCCGTGCGGGCTAAGGCGACATCTGCCCATTCGCCACGTGCAGAGGGAGAGGTGGAGAGCACAGCACGGCCGCCCCCCACCCCCCAGTGAGAGGACGTTAGCCAACTGGATGGAGCCCATCTTTCCATGGTTGGTGCACTGTCCTCCAGCGGGAGCAGCGTCCCGTCAGCAACTGCGGAGCAGCAGGGTGGTGAGAGGCAACGCACCCTGGTGCAGAATGGCCCGTGCTAAGAAGGAAACCACTCCCATCTGAGCCTGGCCTGCTGGCTGCATGACTGTGAAGAAGCAACATCAGAAAATGGGCTCCCTGGGGATGGAGGCACCATTCTGGCTGCGTGATGTGGCAGGGCCGTGGGCTGGGAGGGACTTGGATGCACCATGTATTTATTTATCTATTCCATTTGATAATGCAGCCCTGCGGGGTCGATGTACATGTGACTGAGGTTTTGGATCCAGGGGCCTGTTCTCTTTGTGCTCATTGGAGGAAGGAAGGTTTTCTGAAGTAGAAATAGGAATAGATGGTGCTGTGGCTTGTGGTGGGAGGGAGAACTATAGGCGGTGGAGAGGAAGATAGGAGTGTGTCTGAATTACAGTGGGTTGACTGACTGAGGGTACTGGGGATTCACTGATCGGTAGAAATTGTCTGAGTAAACGGCAGTCAGATTGTGGTTTGCCGCAAAACAGTCTGGATCCCATGGGAGAAATAAAAGTAAAATCCCCCTGTGTGCTGACTGCCGCAAAGCGGAAAGGCGCAGGGGCAAAGCTACATGTGGCTGGCAGAAAAGCAGCACAGAATATCATGCTCGCAGCAGGCTCTTCCCAGGGCTAATCTGGCTGAGCCCCGGGTGGAGGTGTTGAGGAAGATCCAGGGAGCTGAGTGTGACTTGGCAGAAGCGAGATTAATGAGGGACAAACTGACCAGGTTAAAGAGTTGGGGCTAGATTCTACCCCCGGGATCGCTAGAATTGCAAGGAGCAAAGTGCCACTGAAAGTGGACGAGGGCAGTAGAACCTGGCCGTGGGGCAGGCCCTGAAGCTCGGCCTGAGGGGTACATGCTGCAGGGCGGAGCTGAGCCTCACCAGGTGCAACCTCAAGGAGGACTCAAGAGACAGGAGTCTGGTTCCATCCTTACCTGCCCTCCAGAGCAGTAAGTTACTGCAGTCCCTGAAAGGGAGTGTGTCCCCTCTTGCTTATGGGGTAACGTCTAGGGAGGGGCCACCCCAGATCTGGAAAGTCTTACACTCTTCCCCTTTCGCCCCGGCTTGGCCAAGGAAGAGAGGACACAGTCTAGCAGCAGGGAATTACCGGGAAGGACAATGAGTGTGTCTCCGATTGGGTGGTAGTTCCCTGTAGAGGGGAAGGGCAGAGGTGCGGGTATTAATGAGAGTAGCTAACCCCAAGGTGTTCTGTTACTGAGAGCCTGGCCTTGCTGTTACTAATTGTGATGAGACATCTGTGCCGAGTGCCACCCCCCTGCTGTTTACAGCACTCACACCATGGAAACCATCTCCCAGAGCTGCTAAGCAACCCTCAGACATGAAAGGACCCGGAAGACCAGCACAAAATGGTCCTGTGTTCCGGGAAAGTTCCCCTTTGAGTTCAGAGAAGCTCTTCAGAGGGGAAATCATCAAAAGCCCCAAAATCTTTCAGGGAACTGTGGGGAGGAAAAGAAAATTTGCTGCTGGATTTGGTTGGGCAGCTGTGATCAGGATTGTTCCGCTCTGTAGCGACACATGCAAGATGGGGAGAGGCATTGGGCAGCACGCGGTGGTCCTGGACCCACCTCCCACACACTAACTGGGAAGGCAGCGGGGGTCTAGTGCTCGGAGTAACACCACGCTTCCTTTCTCCTGTCTGTCTTGTCTACTCACACGGGAATTCGCAGGGGACTGACTGTCTCTGTGTCTAGCAGAGCCTGGGCCCTCATCTCAGTGGGCGACTCCAGCCTCCTTGTAATATAACTGAATGGAGCAGGGGCCTTTCCCAGGAAACCCGACAATGGTTTGTGTGTGTGGAGAAGTAGGCCCCTCCACTGAAGTTTTTCCAAGCCTGTTTTTGCCCTGGCTTCAGTCCCCGGTTAGATTAGTCTGTCCAGTAAAGCATTGGATGATTTATGCTCTGTTCATGCAAATACAAGGAAACGTATGCACATTTACAACCAGCCGCTACGGGTTTTTTCTGTTGGCGGGAGCGGGCGATGGGCCTTTGCATGATTGCTGGGACTTCAGTAGGATTTGGAGCTCTTTGGGCCTGTTCTCTGGAAGCAGCGAGCACCCACACCTGCCGTGGGTGGCGACAGATGCTGCTTTCACCCCCTTGGCCAGAGAGCAGTGGAGTGTTCAGATCAGGGAGCTGATCAGTGAGTCTCTCTTCACCCTGTTATTTCCTGTGATGTGCGAACCAAAATGCTCCGATTCCTGCGCTGAGAAAAGATAATTTGGTCTCTCTTGCTTCCCTCTTTGTGCATCCTGTGCCAACTACAGGAACCTTGGTCCTTACCTGCTTTGGCAGGGGAAGTGGGGCGGGAAGAAGCAGCAATGCCCAGACACCCCAGTTACGGTCACAGCCAGCGCTGTGCTAGCTTCAGAGTAGTAGCCACTCGACTCCATTCCCATTCACCGATGGGTGATGTGGGGGGAGTGGGCTCTCTGGAGGTTACCTCCTGTATTCGGTGACCTGCCTCATTACACACAAGCCCAGCATGGCAGGGCAGAGTCTCCCCACAATGATTTCCTTCTTTCAGATCCCAGCCCCAGTTGCCCCTGCTCCTGACCATTCCCGCCCCCTCACTCCTCTGTGCTACGCTAGCCCTGCCTATGCCGCCTGTGTGACGAACTGGGACTGTTCATAATGTTTGCTCTGAATACTGTGTTGGTGCCTCAGTGTCCCCTAGGCAGTTCTTAAGTATCTCAGTGGTGGGATAAGGGTGTGTGATTGCTGCGAGGAAGGGCCAGTCCCTAAATGCTCTGGCACTCTGATCTCTGCAACTGATGGCCTGGGCCTCTCTCTCGCAAGTGCCAACTGAAGTTTTGGAGACAAGGGTCAGTGACCTCCTGGCCCGGGAAGAGCTGAGCCAAGAGGGGGGTGAGGGAGTGGTGTATGGAGCTGGCGTGGGACGAGGATTGAAGTCGTAACCTAGGGGTCTGCTCATGCCCCCCCAGAATGGACCTGGCCGAGGGGTCTGGTTCACTGTATCTACAAGCTCTGTTTTAGACCCTGTTCCTGTCATCGAATAAACCTCTTTTTGGCTGGCTAAGAGTCACGTCTGACTGCAAAGTGGGGGTGCAGAACCCTCTGGCTTCCCCAGGACCCCGCCTGGGTGGGCTCGCTGTGTGAAGCACATGGAGGGAAAGATGATGCTGAATGCTCCAAGGAGAGACCCAGGAGGTGAAGCCGTGTGAGCTTCTTGCCCTGAACAAGTCTGCTCCAAGGGAGAGGAGGCTCCCCAAAGTCCTGACTGGCTTAGTGGGGAGCAGTTCCAGAGCATCGCCCGAGGACTCCGTGACCGCCTGCCCAACCAACCCTTTGCCAGTCAATCATTCCCCGGGGGATGGAGTGGGGTGTCTCTTGCTCTCCTGTTTGGTGTGGGGGTTTGTGCCTCTGAGGTGACCCCCTCTGTCTTTTGAGAACATGGAGAACCCCCTGAAATCCTGGCTAGGAGCCCTCCCCCACTCTGCTCCCCACCCTCGGGCTGCCCCAGGGACATGACCCAATGGCAGTTTTGAAATCCACTCAGTTGGGTCCCAATATGGTCCCCCAGTGTCTACAAGGGAAGTTTACTCCTAGGCCCTTGGCCTCAGCTGGCAGCACCAGGTAGTCGTGCTGTGGAGGCCTTCTGGGTGCTCTGCCGGCCACCTGGCTGTGCCGTGGGCCCCTGTGGGTGTCAGCGCGTTGAACCCACCCTACCCAACATCTCGGTGAGAGAGGCAGCTCCCAGGCCACTCTCCGCTCCACCCTAGCTCAGCTGGTTTCAGCACCTGCCACCCCCGGCTCTCCCTTCAGAGCACACCCAGCACATCCTCCTGGGGACGAGACCGTAGCCCAGCACAGGGACTGATGGGCCAGAGAGCCCATGAGGGGTCATCTGCTGCAGCCCGGCTGAGGACACAGCTGCTCTGAGGAGAACGCCAAGCGAAGCAGGCAGCTGCTCCAACAAAGACACCAAGGACCTGAGGCTGCTACCCCCAAGTGAGCAGGTCGGGCTCCAACCATCAAATAGCCACAGGAAGCCGGGGCAGGTGACAGCAGTGCACACTGCACAGGGACGCAGCCAGGTCATGAGAGGGAGCTGCAGGCTCAGGGGAGCAGTGGAGTCGCTGCAAACAGCTGGCACACCTGGACAGCAGGGCCACGGACAGGACCAGGAGGGGGTAAAAAAGCCTCAGGCTACAGCAAGTTTAGGCTTGAAATGAGGTGAAGATTTCTCACCATCAGAGGAACGAGGTTCTGGAACAGCCTCCCAAGGGGAGCAGTGGGGGCAAAAACTCTAACTGGCTTCAAGACGGAAAAGTTTAGGGAGGGGATGGTACAATGGGACTGCCCACAATGGCATGTAGCAAATCTCCAACTGCTAGCAGCAAATATCTCCAATAGCTGGTGATGGGACACTAGACAGGGAGGGCTCTGAGTTACTACAGGGAATTCCTTCCCAGGGACCTGGCTGGTGGGTCTCGCCACATGCTCTGGGTCCAACTGATCACCAGATTTGGGGTCAGGAAGGAATTTCCCCCCAGCTCAGATTGGCAGAGACCCTGGGGGTTTTTCACCTTCCTCTGCAGCCTGGGGCATGGGTCATTTGCAGGTTTAATCTAGTGTAAATGGTGGATTCTCTGTAACTTGAAGTTGTTACACCATGATGTGAGGTTAGGGGTCTGTTACGGGAGTGGCTGGGTGACGTTCTATGGCCTGTGATGTGCAGGAGGTCAGACTAGATGATCATGATGGTCCCTTCTTACTTTAAAGAAGGGGTGCCAGAACAGGGGGGTAGGGGGCCATGGGTCCCCCCATACACACTTTTAAAAGTCAGAGGGTAATGCCAGCCCACTTTTTACCAGCCGTAAGGGTGAGTGATGGCGGGAGGAGGGGGAGAGGAGTGAGCTGGAGGCAGGGTGTTGGCGGAAGGGGTGGGATCTCAGGGGGAAGGAGCGATGTGGGAGGGCAGGGCTACAGTTTGGGCACCTGTGGCCCCTCCTACACACACACTTTTAGGGTGCTTCTGCCGCTCTTGCCTTAAACTCTATGACTGACGTAGAAGGATCAACAGAATGGTGGCAGCAAGAGTGGGGAAGCAAGTGCCCCATCAACCACAATAACGTGGCAAGAGACTGGGTCAAAGGCCAGTGCACTTGAATGACTAGGGGGCCTAACAGATTACAATGGGCCGTCAGGACACGCCAGTCCCTGCACTGGGCTATCTACTAATAACCTCTGGCCCCAGCAAGTCAGCAAATGCTGGCGCAAATCCAAACAGCAACAAAAAAATGTTGCAAGGAACTATGTAGCAACCAGCACGGAACTTGATGGGAGGAGGACAGGTTGTGGGAGGGAAGAGTTTGGAGGAGGCACTCGGAAGTTAGTCTGTGTGCACGGGGCTAGAATCTGAGCTGCAGCGTCTCTGTAAATAGTTTGCTTAATAAAGAGTCAGTTTACTTTTACATGGCATCCTCATGTGATTCCCCAGCACGCATGAACTAGTAACGTCCCTTTGGAGATTAAAGTTCTAACTGGGGCTAGTCAAAACTTTTTCCATGAAAAAAAGGTTTTTGCTGCAAAACTGGGATTTTGACTAAACCAACATTTTTCAGGAAAAGTGGCTGCTTTGTGCAGAAGACTTTGATTTGTCATCGAAAAACTGAATGCCCCAAAACTGAATTATTTGGATTTGGCAATGTTACCATGGTGCTTCATGGGAATTGTAGTTCACTTGCCTCCTGTTTCAGTTCTCTACAAGTGAGGCTTCCTGATCTGCCTACATCTCCCACAATGCACCATGGGCAGGGATTCCCATGATGAAAATGGGATTTGTGGTGCATAAAGGGATTTGTAGTCTGACTTAGAGCCTGGAATTTAAGGCATCTAAACTACAACTCCCATTGAGCAAAGCGGCAGCATTTCTAAATTACAGTATTTCTGGGTTTGGCCAAAACTGTTTAGTTTCAAATTTCTACTTGAAAATTGAAGTTTTGCACAGGGGAAAACAATGATTTTTTTTTTTTAATCAGCTGCACTTCCAAATGCTATTGCCTGTGTCCTGTGTGCAGTTAACCAGTCATTATTGTGTGTTTGTGTTTGCATGAGGCCTGCAAATTCACTGCAGCCTTCCTCAAACCCCTTGGTTTCCCCCTCTTCTAGATTTTTCACTTTGTCAACTATAGCTGATGAGAAAGCTGCTTTGGAAGCACTAGGGGGCGCTTTCCCCATTTCAGTCCCATCTAGAGGCAAGAGACTGGTCCTGTGGCCAAGTCATTGGCCCAGAATGTGGGAGATCTGAGTTTTGTCAGCTTGGGCAGGTGACTTCATCTCAACTCCCACCTGCGCTAGGTGGGTGGTAGGTAAGACACTGGCAAAATATGTCATATTTCCCCCAGCTATGGGTGGCCCATGAAGCACAGCTACTGGCTTACAGACTTAGACCATGTTTTCACTGCCCAAAAAAGGTGTGATTTGTTGTCCCCCCCCCACCCCCACGCGCACACACCATAGATTTAGCTACTGTGCTATAAAACGCTAATGGAGGCAACGCTTCGGAGTGAGGTGAGATCACACGTGGGCAGAAGTGTTGATCTTACCTAGCTACAGTGCGGTAAAAGCGACAGAAACTGGTCTCCACTCGAATTTTACTGTGAATTAGCTAACCCATGTCAGGAGGGTGTGGGATGTGTTGTTGTGTGTGTGTGTGTGTGTGTGTGATGACCTATTAATACATAGCTCTTATCTAGCACTTCTCACCTTCCCAAGGTCAGTATCAGTATCCCCAGGCCTTTAGCTCAAGAAATAGATGTCTGCCCTTGAAGATCTCAAGTTCAAACCTCACTAGTGCCAGTGGAGTTGCATGTAGAAAGGAGACAACGGGCTCCCTGTCTGATGGGGATAATTAATCTCCGTGTGGGAGGCTCTCTAACGCTGGGCTGATAGGAACCAGGGCTGTACAATATTTTTGGTAGCAGCAGAAATCTACTGCCAATCAGTAGATTTCTGCTGCTGCCAGTGTCTCTGTGGAAGGCAAAGGCAGACAAAGCTACCTACCTTCGGGCCATTTTGTTTTACCAGTATGAGGAGTCAGGCTGCGTCTTTGATTCACCTGGCCCAAGAGACACGATGAAAATAGACTTAACTAAGGTGACGTTTACATTGAGTGGAAATGTCCAGGTGTTGATGCTGAAATAACCCAGTGCTCATTTCTGTCACGTCTGCGTGAGACTGGTGATCACTTTACAAAGACAGGGTACGATAATGTGGCTCATTAGTGATGAGCTCCAGTTCTGAACCGCTTGGTGGCTGACAGTCTGAGCCGCACACTTGGTTAACTACTCGCTAGCCATTTTATGTATTTATGCATATTCCCAGACCACCCCCGGTGTTTGTCTAATGGGTGAGAAGATGAATGGCAGGGTGTGTCCTATGTGCTTCACTTCCCCTTGTATTCGCAGCTCAGATTGCATAGTTTCAGCTACAGGCAAAGATGAAGACATGGAGGTGAGACGCCCCTGTGTCCCCTTACTACTCCTGACACTGCTCAGTTTCTTGGCAGGTAAGTGACTAATCACTGGCTTAAAATCTACCAGCACAGGGGAAAGACCCACACAGTGGGCAGGGAAGCAGGAGTTTTTCTTCAGTAGTAAAGTTCTGGAGATTCAAGGTGTCTCATTAACAATATGGTTGGTTGCAGGGAGTAACTAGATTCTTTAGCAAATTATCCTATGTTCATGCACTCAGAGCAGCTACTGTCTATATATATGCAATAGTTTAGAATCAACAGGGGAACAGTGAGTGGTCAGTGGCTGCTCCTGAATATTATCGGAATAATTATTTGATAAATAATATCTGGTGAGTCACTAAACCTATTTAAAATGCTCAGCAGTCTGTAACTCTTTTATCCCCAAATGAATTTTAGTTCTAGGGATTTAGAAAACAGGCAGCGCAAGTGGTATGAAACATTGGAGAGGGAAGTCGGAATCTTATCTATCAAAAAATCTTCTGACAATTGTCAAACAAAAGTAACTGAAGACCTTGGAAAACCTTGATTTCAGTGCACTGTTCATGTTTTGACTGTCTGCGAGGATGAATGAGGGTTGATCTGTGCTGCTTTTTATGCCTGTGACCATTTGGATTTTCATGTGGATTTATTCAATTCACTTATTTGTTTGCTCAAAAGCTCTGGGTACTTTATGGTATGGATGCTGTTGTATGTACAGTGAATCTAGAGAGAGTTACAATACAAGCTATAGAGATCCAAAAACAAGCTGGAGGTTTCATATCAGTGCTTTATTTATTCTTCATTCTGCTCCACTGCTGCCCTTTAAAAAAAATACCTTTCCGTAGAATGTCAGAAAATGGGGAAGTTTGGAAAGTGCTAGAGAAACAAAAAGTTTAATGGATTTGGGAGTTAGAAATCTATAGACTGCTAGAGAATGCCTGTCTGCCTCTGTCTAAGCACCTCTTGTGCTATTCCTACACCTAGATTTCGATGTCTTTTGTCTTAAAACTGCTCCTAGAACAATTAAACTGAGCCCTGGGACATCCAGATGTGTGTGGAACCGATTGGAAGGGAAACCTAGAGAATAACTCACAAGGGCTTTAAAATGAGACTCACATTTTCTGAATATATTTTTGGATGAGTGTTACTTGCTGTTCTTGTAATTTGGTCATGGAAACGTTTGAGAAGGAAAGAAATTTTAACTGGTGTTTCCTTCATTTGATAGAAGATATTTTACCCCTGAGATTGGCAAATGTCTAGATCGCAGGTTCTAAGCTTACAGGGTCTGGTCTTTCTGCGCTTGGCATGTCGCTAAATGGGATGGGGGTTCCTGCTACATGGGAAGAAGAGGCTGAAGATGGAAAAGTTTATCTGCTCTGCTAGATTATGGAATGATAGGACTCCGCAGTTAAGCTTACAACTGAATTTCCATTATAGACTCTTTCTTTGTCTTTTCTATCTCTTCCATCCACCCAGTTCCCATGAGGAAATTATAGCAAGAATAAAAAATGGTCAAAAACGACATTCAGAAAACTGTGACCGTATCATTTCACACCCCCTGAAATGCAGAAAAAGTCTCTCGGTCTCACTCCGGGTGAGTTACCTCTAGGGTTAAGGTCAAATTTTTCTTCTACATTGGAAGCAAATTGGACAAGCAGATCTTAAATGAGGACACCCTAATAACAGAGCTGAGAGTTTTTTTAAAAACAAAACTGCTCACTGCATACATCTGTTGTAGTGGGTTTTAGCCCGTGAAAGCTCATGCTCAAATAAATTTGTTAGTCTCTAAGGTGCCACAAGGACTCCTCGTTGTTTTTACTCATACAGCCTAACAGAGCTACCCCACTGAAACGTTCAGAGCGGTAGCCGTGTTAGGCTGTATCAGTAAAAACAACGAGGAGTCCTTGTGGCACCTTAGAGACTAACAAATTTATTTGAGCATGAGCTTTCATGGGCAAAACCCACTTCACCAGATGTATGCGGTGGAAAATACAGGAGGAAGATATAGATATACACAGAGAACATGTATTTGACACTGTGCAGTGCGAAAGGAGAAAGAGAGAAATAGAATGCCATTTGCTGGACTCCCGTGGCTGAGATCTGGCGTCGGACACCCCCTGTTTAGTTGGCATCCGTCTAATTTACATAATTATTTCAATCGTTATGTTATCATATTGCTACTTGTGACCAGCACGAGTGAGCTTTGTCTAGCAGGTGTTAGGACTGCTGGAGAACTGCCCTGTCATTAAAAGAAAGTAAATTTTGGTTCACGCTGGGGGATTTGCACTGACTCCAGCCAGCTGACTGCTCTGCCCGGATCACTGGGGTGACTGCAAACGGGCAAACCCTGCCCATAGGCTGGGCAAACCGCTCTGTGTCATTTACACCAATGCCGTTTACCCCAGTTCCAAGCAGGGTTAAATGCTACCAGTGCAAGTAGCGGCTTTGCCTGCCTATGCAATGATGCATCTATGCTGGGGTGGGAGGAAGGGGATTCCCGAGCTACAAAAGCCGCTGGTGCAGACACAGTTTTACCAGCATAGCTAGTTTGGTTCAGGAATGGTGGAATAAGCGATAATGGGAAAAGTGCAGCTTTGCTGCTATCAGCCGTGTCTGCACTAGGAGCGCTTTGCCGGAATTGTGCACCAACCAGTATCCCGTGTAGACATGGCCTCCCTCTCTAGCCCTGTTTCTTGCAGACTCTAAAGTTCAGTGTGTCACCCGAGGGCGAGGGAGGCATTTCTATAGGAAAAGGATCATGGATCCAGCCAAAGACTTGGCTGCCACGCACATGTCTTCCTCTGTAATATGCTGCCCATCACCATGGCCTCCAGCCAGGTTTTAGAGCTTCTGTAAGATCATTGGTTACCCCTGTTAGCAGTGTGCCGGGGCCTCTCATTTTGTATCGAGAGGGACCCAGTTAGACATAGCGGGACCTGAAATGTGAATGCTCCAGACTTCAGGATCCTTGGATCTGGGGTTCGGTTGGGCCCATCTATAATTTTGGCTGCAAAAATACAGACTGATCAGTGGACCCTTGAAATTCCATCCTGTCTTGCGGGACGGCAGCTGTCCAAATCTTTGGGTAACAGCAGCTGTTTGGGTCAGCACTTGTGCTCTCTCATCAGGGCCTGTTCATCAGCTGTAGAAATATTCTTGCTTGATGAATGTAATGACTCCCTGGAAACCCCCAGCCAATTAACCGTTAATTAATGACTTGTTGTTAAGGATCAGAGCTACATCTGGCCCAAGCCAAGAGCTGAGTATTCACTTGCTCACAATGGGAAGAAGCTCTGGTCTGGTTCTGATCCAGTTTGTACTGAGGGAGGCCCCAGCTGTGAAATCTGGTGGTGGATCAGAACCTCTGAGAATTGGAGGGAGTTCGGGTCAATGGTTCTGGATTGGTCCTATTTCTAAATAAAAGGGAGATAGTAACGCAGCAGGAGTGTAACGGAGCCATGCCCATGGCACGGACAGGACTCTGCTAATCAGATTACCACTAACTCTTCAAACCCTTAAAACCAGGGCTTAATTTGTAATGGAAAAGGTGCTTCAGCTCAAGCAATTTTTGTACTTTCATTACTGATGCAGCAAGCGCAGCGGTGCCGGGGCTCTGAACTGCCAGGCCCGAGTATGCCGGGTATCAGCCTGGGCAAGCCCTGGTACAAATGAAGCCCTGCTTAAAACCCTAGAGCCTGATCCTCATTTGCATTCCAGGTACGTCTACACAGCAAAAAAGGACCTGTGGGAGCGAGTCTCAGAGCCTGAGTCCGCTGACTCAGGCTCTTGGGCTAGAAAAGCAGCAGAGACGTTTGGGATCAGGCTGCAGCTCACAAGGCGGGAGGGTCTCAGAGCCCTGGCTCCAGTCCGAGTGTTTACACAGCTATAAGCCCAAGTCAGTTGTTCCAGGCTCTGAGCCTGGCTGCTGCCGGGTTTTGTAGCTGTGTAGACATGCCCTGCACTGGTGCTGGGGGCTCAGGTAGATGCATCTCCGCTAGCTGTGATCGAGCTGGTGCGCTAAGAACAGCCGGGAAGCCACAGCTGCATGGGCACAGCCCATGTGGGATCCCATCTGAAACCTGAGCTACGAACCGGTGAGGTCACAACCCCACTACTAGCTTGATCTGAGCTCGCACAAGTACGGGACACTTACAGCTCCAGTGTAGATGCACCCTGGGCCCGTTACTCCGCTTCGGCAGCGTCAAGAGACATTCAAATTAGTGTCAATTAGATTTGTGCCAATTTGAGGGCCCCTTTCCGCATCTAGAGTAGGGTCAGCGTGTGTCTTCACTGCACAGGGCCGGCCCTAGACCGAACAGCGCCCCAGGCGAGGAGCATCTTTGGCATCCCCCTCCATGTGTTAAACTTTTAAATGCCTTGTTTGTTCGGCATTTGTAGCCTATTCCATGACTTTCCACAGTTTGCACACACAATTCATCCCTGTCGTATAGGGTGATAAATTTGCAAACTATATAAATCTATATTTCTTCATGCTCTATATAAGCCAATAAAAAGAAATTCATTTCCTCTAAGCTTAGAGAAATTTCTTCATTTCAAGACTAACTGAAATGTCCGAACATGACAAATGAATCCACCTACAGAACACCCGGAACATTTTGCTTCAAACGTTCTATTTTCCCCTTTTGTCACTAACAACAAAAACAGCCCCCCAAGCCCAGCACTCCCAAGCCCAGCACCCTAGGGGGGGTCACTTGGGTCGTCTGCCTCTAAATCTAGCCCCGAGGGTGTGTAGTGAACTCAGCTGAGTGAGCACCAGTTAAAATAGCAGTGAACACACACGTGGCAACTCTGCTTTTATCTGGGGTTAAAGCAGCAGGACAGCCTGAGGCTCAGCACGTGCTGCTAACCGGGGTGAAAGGCCGAGTGGCTCTGCCTGCATGGCTATGGGAAGCAGAAGTAAGAACACATCCAGCTATCTAGAGCTATATCTGTACAGGTAGGTAGATATTCTGCAGTGAATGCCCTGCCCTCTGTGAGAATCACGCCCTGGCCCTTTTCCACACAGCTAAACGACTATTTTGGACTCCCAAGCAGTAAATCTATGCATCTCACGTGAGGACACGCGTGTCGCATGTGCTTCTATTACATACTGTGCGGTTTGTTGGTCGTGCATTTGGCTAGCCATTTCAGCTTGTGCTTTGCAAACTAAATCGGCCTCGGTCATAGATCAGGATCAGTTTCCACAGGGGGAGGGAGATTCAAATAACTGAGCTGAGGCCGAGAAGAAATTACCAGTGGCTAGTAAGGGGGAGAAAAGCACAACCCAGCCCCCACAAACCCCCCTTTCCTGACTCTGAGCGCGGAAATGTCTCTGTAATACAGGAAACAAGCAGCTTATAATTTTGGCCACTGGAAGAGTTAATGCAGAATAAACTCTGTGATGTGGTCACTTGATCTTCCTTTCAATATGCAATCGCATCTGTCGCTTCTCCCTCAAAGGGCCGCATGGCAGACAAAGAACGGGGCTCAGATGAGACTGAAGACCAGACTTTTCATGCGGCCGGTTTCATCTCAGTGCTCTTTATAAAATACAGGCCAAATCCTGCAGTTCTTACTCAGGCAAAACTCCCCTTAAGAGTCAAGTTAACGGCAGCTTTGCCTGCGTAAGGATGAGGTGATTTGGGCCTATAGGTAGCAGTTGGTCCTTCCTGGGAGGAAGGAGAGACGTGAAAAGGCACTAGACTCAGGACATGCAGGACTGGATTTTTCACAAGAGCTCTGCTCCCAACATACAGAGCTCTTCTGAAAACCTGCCCCCTTACCTCCTGCCCCCGCCCCCCCCCCCGTCTCCACATTCTTTGGGGCAGGGAATGTCTGTCACTTCCTACAGTGCCTAGCACAATAGCGCTCTGATCTCAGCTGGGGCTGCTAGGTGCTGCTGAAATAGAAATAATAACAAAGAACAACCCACTGCTGTAATGCGACCGCTTCTGAGGTGGAGCAGGGCAGCTGTTCACCAGCGCACAGCAACACAGCACTAGTTTAGGGGAGGAAGTCAGTGAAGAAGGAGCCTCCTTCCCATTGGAATTGCCGTAGTTAATTAGGGCGACGATAGAAGGCCAACACAAAGAACAAATGTGTGTAGCAAGATACTACGCCCCTGGCCTTTTATACTGGAGTGAGATGAGGTGTTTAACACCAGCAGAATTACCTTAGGTATCAAATTATAAGAGAGACCAAAATGATACTACAGACTCTAAGTGACAAACGTGGATATTTTATTGGTTACCTACCGTTCATGGGTTGGCTGCAATAGATAAAACCTGTGTTGGCATATAAGAAATATAGGTTCTGTTGCAGAGAACAAACTATTCCTGGTTCTCAAATACAATTTAAAAACCTGGGGAGGGCCTAAGTTATATTTAAGGATGAATGTGAAATTATGTGGGTGGATGTGAATGAAATGTTCTTACCACCCGCAACCTGTCTGTGCCTTATCTGTAAGAACTACCTGGTGAAGGAATAGAATATCCTGTTAACTCCTTCGTTCTTGTCCTCCACGTGCCTGTCAGCCCTGTGTTTTGCTCCAAAGCGTTATAAAAGAAAGAGACAGCTTGAGCTGTTCATATTCAGTATCATGCTGATAAAATATCACAGTCTTTTTTGGGGGAGGACTGGTTGTTTTTGGTTGTTTTTGCATTTTTTAGGCATCATAATTAGCCAAGCACTGACTCCCCACCGCCAGGTGAATGGGGTTCTGGGAGGATCAAGCTTGCTGTCTGTGGATCTATTGCCCGAGAAAAATGTGAACAAAATTGAATGGAGCTTTCGTGCTGGGTCAGGTGTGACGATTCAGGTGGCTGAATTCAATGGAGGAAAGTTTGAGCGACCCGATCCCAGTGACAGATTTAAGCAGAGGCTAGAAAAGTACAACGAGACCTCGCTGAGGATCAAGGTTCTGGAGCTGGGCGATCACGGAGTTTATGAGGCCCGGATTAAGATAGTACCCGCAACTGTGGAGGAACAGGCCTTTCTCCTCGCGGTCTATGGTAAGTGACGACAAATCGATTTCTTATCTGTAACCCAGTTTCCAGAAATACAAGGGTGTGGCTGAAGCTCTGACTTTGGCAGGGACGGCTCTAGGCATTTTGCAGCCCCAAGCACGGCAGGCAGGCTGCCTTCGGCAGCTTGCCTGCGGAGGGTCCGCTGGTCCCGCAGCTTCGGCAGATCTCCCGCAGGCGTGCCGCAGAATCCACGGGACTGGGGACCTCCTGCAGGCAAGCCACCGAAGGCAACCTGCCTGCCGCCCTCACAGGTGACCGGCAGAGCGCCCCCCGTGGCTCGCTGCCCCAGGCACGCACTTGGCATGCTGGGGCCTGGAGCCGCCCCTGGACTTTGGGCACATAGGTGAAATTCACCCCAAGCAGAGGGACCAGTGCAAGATCTCTGCACCACTTACGTCTTCAAACTAGGGTCTAAGGCAGGGCTGCCCAGAGACGGGGGGCAAGTGGGGCAATTTTCCCCAGGCCCCGGGACCTGCAGGGGCCCCCACGAGAATATAGTATTCTATAGTATTGGAACTTTTTTTATAGAGGGGGCCCCCAAAATTGCTTTGCCCCAGACCCCTGAATCCTCTGGGCAGCCCTGGTCTAAGGAGAATCACAGGATCTGTCCATGTGCAGCAGCCTCACTAAAATATCCCCTTCATACCCCTCACAACCCAGTCCTGTCTCCTCTGCACCACAAGAGGTGCCACAGGTGCAAGGTCACATCAGGATGGGCCGTTCAGCTGGGCCATTCTAACCTAACATTTCAGTCCAGCATGGATGAATTCTAGTGAGATAAGACGTTCAGAGAGATTTCTGCCATCTTGGGCCACAATCTCACGGGACTGGCTGTTCCTGGTGGATTTTGATTGTATCTGAATCAGCACTGGGAAATTGGCTCTTTTTCCTTATAGGGTCCAGCCTAGAACCAAAATGAGAGAGACAAGGATGAATCCAGCGATTCACACCGAGTCTCCGAAACTCAAAGGGGTTCAGACTCCAGGATCAGGTTTCAGCCCATCTCTGCTAAACTTCTCTGTAATCTTCCTGTGTGTTTCTAATGCAAATGATCTTATCAGGTTCCATAAAACCCACATTTAGAAAAACAGAACAACACCTGCCATCTGTGAAATGAGACAAATTGTGGATCTTGATGGGCAATAAAACCTTAGTGCAGTGAGGAAAAGGGGAAAAGAAACGTCTATTTACCTAGGGATCATCTGTCTATTTATCCATCATTAACTCAGCCAGAGGTGAGGGCTCTGTTGTGGGAGGTTCTGTGGCCTGTGATGGGCAGGAGGTTGCACTAGATGATCATGATAGACTCATAGGCTCCAAGGTCAGAAGGGACCATATGCAGGGGCTTGACTATCCATCGCTCTGTCTCTGTAGCTATCGTTACTCTATGATCCTCCCTGTTCATTCACCCATCCTAAGTTTACGCCCCCAGGTCATCTGCCCTTGGTGCAAGGCAGTATTCTGTGAGCAGAGCCCTGCCTGGCCTTGGCAGCTGGGAGAGTGGCTGGGGGTAGATCTGGGTTGTGAATCTGACCCCAATTGGCTGCATTATCTGCAATCAGCCTTCCCCTCCATCCTGGCCAAACACCCAGCACTCACGGGGCCCCAGGCTGGGCTGCCAACACCCCACAAGGACAATTAGGCCAGTTCCTTTGGGACACACCCATGTGGCTTATGGGACGAGTCAGCTCCCCTCCCTTCTCCACTGACCCCTTGGCCAAGTGTTCCCCTGGGGACTCCATCGCTAAGGGGCTGGTCAGACTCTGCCTTCCCCGGGCCACTGGGAGCTCACTGGGCGCCTGCGCATGGAGCAACGGGGAGCTAGCGCTGTTGTCGATTCCATTCCCCCACAGGAGGGTACGTTAACCAGGCTGGCACAGAGCGGGTGCCAGGGCCCCAGAGAGAGAAATTCTCCCTGGGGGAAGGTTGTAGCAATGGAAGGTGCAGCAGGCTGTTACCCACTCCGGGGGGTGGGAGGGGGAGGCCAGTAGCATGAAGAACAGGGCAACATGCCAGGGAGAGCTATAGTCAGACTGGCAGAGGAAGCCTGGATGCAGCCTCTTGTGGAGGAGTCTCAGTGGGGCTGCTGGTGGGGCTTACAGCTGCCGCCACTGGGGGGAGTCCCTGGGGGCAGAGGATGATGGAAGCTCTGCCTGCCCCCCTGCTTGGGGAGTATCCAGCTCTGATAAGCACAGCTCTGCCCAGCTGGTGTGAATCGAGCCCTGCAAGTTCATCCTGCTGTTGCTTAGACACGGCGGGTGACTTACCAGCTGGCACTCGGCCAGTCCTGTCACCTGCAGGGCCTGCCTTCACGTAGGCAGGAAAAGCAGCTGCAGAACGGGGACTGACTGCCCGGGCGGCAGAACTGCAGAGCTGGGGTTAGCGTGGATCACAAACTGAATATGGGTCAGCAGTGTGATGCAGTTGGGAAAAAGGCTGATATCCCTCGGGGGTGTAGGAACAGGAGCCTCGTAGGTCAGATCCGGGAGGTCACGGTCCCGCTCTATGAGTGCTGATGAGGCCTCAGCTGGATCCCGTGTCCACTTCTGGGCTTCGCGCTTTAGGAAAGACGAAGACGAATTGAGAGTTCAGAGGAGAGCAACAAAAATGACACAAGGTTCAGGAAGCCGGACCTGTGAGGGACGGTTAAGAACACTGGGCATGTCTAGCCTTGGGAAAGGAAGATGAGGGTGTGGGGGAATCTGAAGCGCTGCGATAAAAAGGCCAGGATCAGTTGTTCTCCGTGTCCACTGGAGGTAGGAGACGAATAATGGGCTCAATCTGGCCTGGTCTAGGCTGACTTGGCCCTGCCTCAGCGCTGGGAGTGGGACTAGACGACTTTCCGAGGGCCCTTTCAGCCTGGCATTGCTGGGATTCTGGGATAAGAGTTTTCTTTGTGATTTAAACACAGAGCCAGTGCCAGCGCCAGAGATAAAGAGTCACTCGCTCTCCAACACGGCAGCTGGGTGCAATGTCACTCTGCAGTGTGAGGTGTCTGTCAGGGAAGAGGTTAATGTCTCCTGGAGGAGAGGGAACCCACCTCAAGACCTGGGCAATTTGGAGCGGTACCAGCTCACTCCTGATGGCAGGACCCTTCACCTGTCTCTGCAGCCCAACCCCCCAGACTCGACCTTCACCTGCACGGCCAGCAACCCTGGGGACCAGAAGAGCATCTCACTTGACCTGCAGAGCATGTGCCAAAGCAGAGGTGAGGGATTTACAGCCTGTCCCAACCTCGCCTTTTATTGCTTACTGTAGTGTCGCCCCTCTGCCGAGCCACAGCCGAATTCGGGGTCTGGCAGGACAGCTGAGCTTGGTGCAGGAGGAATCAATGAGGCAGAGCCTGGGTATTTTCCAGTGTCATTTCTTTGTTTAAAGACTGCACAGGAACCCTGTTTCGTCCAGCAGAGGAGGTCACACAATGCACGCAGTCAATCCTCCTCTTGCAGAAACCTTCGCCAAGGCACTTAGTGGGTGTCTATACTGCAGCTAGAAACCAAAGCTGACTCGGACGCCCAGGGCTCGGGCTAGGGGGCTGTTTGATTGCCATGGAGACATTCTGTCTCGTGCTGTGGGACTCTCCCACCTCACAGGGTCCAAGAGCCCAAGCCTGGACGTCTGTGCGGCAGTTAAACAGTCCCATGGCCTGAGCCCTGAGAACTGAGTCAGCTGGCACGGGCCTGCCGCGAATTTTGAATTGCGGTGTAGACGTACGCTGAGAAGTCTGAGGTTTAGGTCACGGGTTGGGAAGTCAGCCTATATGATCCTATTGGTCCGTTTTGGCCTTAAAACGTACGGCTCTAGAGTGTATTCGGATTTCCAGCACTTTAGGGCATGGACCTTGGTGTCTTATTTACAAAGCACCTGGCCATATAGTCTGGAATCTGGATCCAAAGTCCACTGGAGCCAATAGAAAAGGTACCACAGGCGTGGGATCAAGTGCTAGACAAAGAGCCGTCAATCCTTCTTCCCACGTGCAGCCAGCCTGGCTCCGGAGCAGTGTTCTGGGAACGCTGCCTTGTCATGCATTTTCCCTGTCGGCGTCGAGCTGGGCAGGGCATCATGTTTTTCTGATCTGTCGACACAGACACACCCATGTGGATGGGGCCTCTTTGCATTGGACTGATCGTCGTCACAGCAGTCTGTGTCGGGATGTGGCTATGGAAGACAGGGAGGAAAAAGCCAGTCGGCCGAGGTAGGTAACGTCCTTCTTACAGAAACAGTAATGGCCCCAGTCAGCTGATGGGTCACAAATAAATAATTGCTGATTATTAACTAATTCATGAGTAATTCTGCCAGCTACTTTTCCCTCCTACACTTCCCTGTGTTTTATGGTTACACTGTTTGTTCTCTTCTCTTGAATGTTAAACAGCAAAGGTCCTGTCTGGCACATGGCACATACATGTAAAGTGTGTGTTGCCTCCTTCTCTAGTGAATGGTTGATAAAAACCTTCTACTGTTACCAGCTACTGGAGTGACTCCTTTAGTTCAAGTGGGAGATGATTGTGTTTTGGAGGTGAAAGCTGTAGGTTCAAAACTGCTGGACAATCCATGATGGAGGGAGGGGGGACGGGGAGTCAACATACTGTCAGAGAAAAACAAATGCTTATTGCGCGGTGTAATGCTTCCTGGTGAGAGGAGCGTACCATAGCCGATGGGGCTGCTAAAGGGTTACAGCTGGCAGTCACGGCTGGCATTGTGTTAATGTTTCCGTTCAAGATTTGTTTAAACTAATAACACTTTGTATCATGCGTTTCACTGGAATGTTTTGCATGTGTAACCCACTGCGGGGAGTGTGGGGCCGAGCCCTCTCTGTGCATCTACAGACTCTTGCGGCTCCTTCTGGAGAACTTTAGCTCAAGCTGATGCCAGAAGCGGGGACTGGACGACAGGGGCTGGATCACTCAGCTGTTCTCCCGTTCTGTTCATTCCCTCTCAAGCATCTGGCACTGGCCACTGTCTGAGACAGGAGGCTGGGCTAGCTGGGCCATTGGTCTGACCCAGTCTGGCCGCTCTGATGAACCTGTAGCCGCTCTGGCTTTTAGCTCTGGAGGTCCTCGGTTTGATCCCTGGTTCAGTCCCAGCTGCCACACAACCTCCGCTGTACACATTGCTACAGCAGTCCCTGTGAGATGGGCCAGTATCAGCATCCTCATTGCACAGAGGGGAAAACTCCTCCATGCAGCTGGCCTGGGTCTGGCATGCCCAAGATGGGGAAGGATCTCAGCGGGAGGGGCACAGACACAAAGAGGCAAGCTCTGATCTCAGCTACGCTGGGGCAAATCTGCAGTAATTACACTGATGGCCTTGAAAGGGTCAATTCATCAGAGTCGCTGGACTGACTTCAGAGTCAGGCCAGGGTAAGTGAGAGCAGAATCTGGGAGGCTGCGTGGCCTAGGGGATAGCGCACTGGACTGGGATTCAGGAGGCCTGCGATTCTAGTCCCTGACCTTCTTGGTGACCTCATGCAAGTCACTGCCCTCCTCTGTTCCTCAGTTTCCCAATCTGTAAAAGAGGATAATTATTCTCTGGCCCTTAGTGGGGAGTATTAGTGCTGGGACGTGGTCACCACGTCTCCAGACCCAGCAGGGTTCCCCACAGCCTCTCAGGGTAGGATAATGATCTGTCCCACATTCTCCCCTAAGCTGCTGTCCCCACGGTCCCAGAGGAGGAATGTCCTTCAGAGCCTCACTATGCTGAGATCAAGAGGAGGTGCCCTCCGGAGGGGAACGACCAGGTGAGTTCCCTTAGGGGGGAGTTATACCACAGCCTTCAGTTCTCCCTTGGGACCTGGCACCTCTACTGGAAGGTAAGCCCAGCCCTGGCTTTGATCAGCAAACAGCTTGTAGACTTGCATCACACTGGTCCCAGAGCCCCCGCAGCAGCACACTTTCTCCTGGTCTCGGGGTAACCCAGCCAGCCCACCTGGGCACTCAGCCACACCTCTGACTCTGAGCACCTATGCGCTGGCCTTCAGGCCTTCTTACTTTGCTTGCAATTTTTGTTTCAAATAAGCTGGACTCTTGGTAACTCCAGGAAATTGCACTGATGGGGCTGTGACCTGCACGATATTAATCAGCCTTGTTTACTGGAGAGTGACTGGTCTGGAAGCAGTATCCTGAGCTGCTGCGAGATGATATCGAAGTTGCCAGCTGTTGTTTTCCTACAGAAATAGCAGCTTCTGATAAATGTGCTCCCATGACGCACAGCAGGAAGGGTGTCAGTCTCGCTCCTGTCTCCAGTCTGTTATTTATGTATCCTTGTTTTTGAGTAACTCCCCTCTGCCTCCTAAACTCTCCCTGATCTTTCAGAGATAGGGGTTTCTTCTTCACTTCCTGTCCTAAACTACTGAGCAGTTTTGCTGTGTGGTTGTTAAACAGCTGCCTTACCCCACCCCAGAGGTGGCTGCATTTCAGTGGTGGGCAAAACTGGAATTTCTATATAGCCTAGAATTTTTATGCAGGGAAAACTCCCACTGACAGCAATTGTAGTTGCAGTGAGTGAGGACTGAGCAAACTCTGAGTAAAGATCTAGCCCAGTATGACTGAGGGTATTTCCTGTTGCCCACAATTCCCCTTAGACACAAGATCATTGTTCCTCGAAGACAAAAATGGTCTAATTTATTGTGCGTCTGGCAAGGGGATAAATGACTGTGACTCATTGTGGAATTCCCTCTTCATTGATCTATGCAGCTACTGACCTCAGGGACACACGCCCAGCTCCTAAGGCCTTCAGTGAATGAAGAGCCATTTCCAGTTCGGGAGAACTAACCAACAAAGACAGGACAATGAATTAGGGTTTTTTTTCTTGTTCTCTTAGGACCCTGGCTTCCCAAGCGAGAGACTACCGATCACCACCATCTATGATCAGATCCGAGTGGTCCCAGCTGGCCCCTCTGAGCAGGTTACCTAGGCCAGGTGAGAGCTGTGGTTAGGGTGGCTCTCGGGCTGCATCTACACCACAGAAGTGAATCGTTCCTAATGGAACAAGTCGAGTGGAACTGGTTTCTGAATGAAGAGCTCCAGAAATGTGTCTCTATCCCACAGTGCATTCTGGGAGGCCAAAGGCATCTCTGTGCATTGTGGGACGGCGATAAGCCGAACCGTTTCTGCTGTTAGCCCCAGCCTGGCTGGAAGGTGTTGGGGTGACCTCGTACAGTTTGTAATGGTGCTTAGACCTGCGAGCAGCCCGGCTAAATGAAAGGGGATTTGGCCTCTGTCTGGACCCGCGAGAGAGGTTTCGGGTGCAGGGGGAAGGTGTGCTACACATCAGGCTGGCTGAAAAATTTCCATACAACCTGCTTTTTGACAGAAATGAATTTGGGGGAGGTTGAAAGTAGGTTTTCTGTGGAAATTTTCAACTTTTTGTCAAAAAACCAGAACATCCGAAAACAAAAATATATCAGCAAAACTGAAAAAAAGTTGTTTGGGAAATGCTACCACGTTGCCTCATGGGGTTTATAGTTTGGCTGCCTCATGTCCCCATTCTGCTGTATGGGCTGGACTCCCCAGCCAGACTACGTTTCCCATGATGCAGCGTGGCCATGGGCTATGTATAGCGGACAATCAGCAGGTGAGTGACCGGGGTGCATTGTGGTAGATGTTGTCCAACCAGAGGGCTGATCCACACAGGAGAATGAGAGCACAAGGCCCCCACACTACAACTCCCATGAGGCACAGTGGTGGTATTTCCAAATCAAAGTGCCCTGTGGGGAATATACAGTTCTCAGTGTAGCGGATCTGTTTCTCATTGACACTAAGCCCCCTTTGCACCACCATGGCTCCATAAAGAGTCCTTAAAGTGGGCATAAATCCTAGTTAAACCCACTTTAAGACTTGGGAACATTGCCAGGGCCTGAGTGTAGAAATTAGGACTTTTCCACATGGGGAAATTGAATAGCTACTACAGAATAGTTCCCCATGTGAACGTTCCAATTCCAGAGTAAGAGTGCTTTGGAAGTGGATTAAGCTCATTTGGGATAAGACTCTCGTGTCCATACAGGGAGATACATAGGTATAGCTATAGCTCTTCAAATTCACGCCCCGCCTTAATCTGGAATAACTTCCCCTTGTGTAGACAGACCCTTAGGTCATGTGGCAGGGGCGCTCAGGAGAAACAGGGAAATAGCACCGCCCAAAATGTAGGTGCTTCCCTGAATGCTCTGGATCTTTTGCACTGGAAACACTGTGAGAACAGAGCGTGTTGTATCGCCCCAAACATCCCTTTTTTACTTCCCTCTCCATAAATCACATGGAGTGCTAAATTCACCCAGCAGGCTGATGGCCTGGGAACAGCTCAGCAGTGTTTGCCTTGCGAGTGGGAGTGGAGCTTTTGGCCATGGTACCAGTCAGCAGAAGCAACTACTGATCTGGGGTCAAGTCCACCTGGCGGGGTGATGCCAAATGGATGAGACACACACGCTTTCAAAGAACCACAAATCTGCTCCTTGGCAGGAGGTGAGAGCTAGTGGGGTAGAGTTTTATCCTGGAATTAGAGCAGGGGGCTGGGAATCAGGACTCCTGGGTTCTGTCCCCACCTCTGGGCAGGAATGTGGTCTGCTGGGGGGAGGACTAGGAGTTTGGGGCTCCTGGGTTGTATGCCCAGTTAAGGGAGGGGAGTGTTATCTAATGGTTAGAGCAGGAGGAGCATGGAAACCAGGACTCCCTATTCCCCCTGACTCACTCCTCAGCTGTGCTTCCTGTTAATGAGATTTCCCTGCCTCCAGGGGAGGGGGTTTGTGTAAAACTCAGCTGAAGTGCTTTGAGATTCCCGAGCAAAGACACACACGCTCACACTCTCCCCCCTCACACACACTGCGTGCACACACAGAGCAACCTTGCAAAATACAATCATTTCTGTCTGCTTTGTTTCAAAATAGAAGCGCCAAAAAAAGTGTGTGGCAGAGACGACAAAGTCCTGCAGCATCCTTGGAGGATCTCCTGGTGGAAAGTGTGTGTGTTCTTGTGGGTCAGGATCATATGTCACCTCTCGAGGAGGCAGCTGTGGCAGATGTAAGACCTTGGAGTTTGCAAGACTCTGCTGAAAATGCCCCAGACACGCAGGGCCTTTTGGGACAAGAAGTGGGAAATGGATTTCTTGGGGGAATCCCAAGGGAAAGGTTCATGCAAATTCCCCCAACTCTGGTTCTGCAACCCCCCCGCCGCCCCAGCCTTTCAAAGCTACGCCCTGGGGAGCGCCTCATTGTCTGCTGCAAACGTGATGTGAGGCAATGAAAGAAAAAGCTGATCTGCCCAATCTCTGCTCTGGTTCCAGATCTAAGACAGATGAAGTTGTAACCATGGGAGAAAAACCCAGTTGTGGGTTTTCAAGGACTGAACCTACCAGAGCCCGAGGTTGGGGCTGGGGCTGAGCTCTGGGAAGCTTTTGAGCGTGTCTAGGTTATTCTGTCGTCTTCATCTGTTTGCTCTGTAATGCTTTTACCTTAAGAATAAAGGCGTTAGCCCAGCAGGAGCGGGGTGGTGACCTGTATCTGCAGGTGACACACTTGTCATGGACCTTGGAGACCAAGCAGAGCCCGACTGTGATCCAGGGGGCTCTGCGGCCTTAAAACCCCTGGGGCAGGAGGGAGCAAGATGTGGGTCTCTGCCCAGGAGAGTGATAACCGGGAGTCGGAAACCTTGAAGTGGGGGCCCTCAAGGGAACACACGTGCAGTTACCCGGAGATGGGAAACAGAGAGCTGGGGCTGGCTGTGCCTTGTTCCACTGCAGTGACCTTGCAAGGGCTGGACAAAGGCAGGCGGCAGCAGCTGGCTGGAGTTTGCTCTGGGGTTGGCTTGGTCTTAGACTGATGGATGTTTATTTTTGTCCTTTTGTTCCTGTCGCCCTTAGGGGTGCTGGGGCGGTGTTGGCTGCTGCTTTCATGCTGCTGCCTCAAAAAGCAGAATTGCTGCAGCCCTAGCCTGGGCCAGAAAGGGAGGCAGGGGCCTGATCCTTTCTGCTGACGAGATGGATCCACCTTCCCCTCCCCACTCAGGCTGGTGTGCAGCATGCCAGCAGCCCCATGCCCTCTGTCTGTGCGGGGACATTGGCCCCCGTCAGGGCTGGCTTTGTGTGTGGCAAGCGGGTGGGTTGCAGAATAGGAGCCAGCGGGTGTTACTGGAGGTGGGGGGAGGGAGTCGTTCCTTGAGGAGGGCTAATGTGTTGGGCATGTGGTTGGGGGGACAGTGTTGTCCTAGTGGGCAATTTACGGCTGGATGGTTGGCTAGGGATCTGTGGGGCTGCCACATGGGGACTTTGGGGGAGGCAGGGCTGGGGTGAACGGATGCAGTGGTAGCCGGGGTGGGGAGCAGAGTGGGATGTATAGGAGCTCGCTAGGAAGTTCACCAGCTGTGCAGAGGAGCCAGCAATCCCCGCGGCGCTGGGAGAGGGCATCACAGGCAAATCCGTGTGGGCACAGGGTACGGTCGAACCTGACCAGACCCCTGGCACGGCCACATTAAATCCTCTGTGCAAAGCAGGTCGATTTACACTATTAGACCAGAGATGGGAGAAACATGGGCACTTAACCCGCAGCAGCTTCTCATTTACCTTGGTGCTGTCCAGCTCCGCTCGGGCTTGTCCCAGGGCCACACTGAACTGGGGGAGCAGCCTCGAGATTTTCTCTGGAGCAGCTTCCCAAGCTGATGCAACCCGGGTTGCTGCCTGGTGTTTATGTGATAGCTGCTAGGCCAGGGATGGAACCAGGGACCCCCACAGCTAAGAGCATGAACAGCTGCATCTTGAGCTAAGAAATCACATCTCTATAGATAGGCACTGAAGCAGCCCCATAGCCTCTGTGGATCAGCACCGAGGGGCATTTCTAATTCCCCCTTCCCAGTAGGTTACATACAGCTACATGGGTCCCTTTTCACCCGCAGAGCAGGGATGTGACCAGCCTCCAGCCACATGGTGAGGGAGTGACAGGGCCAGGAATAGAACCCAGGAGTCCAGCGCACTAACCACTAGGCCCTGCTGTCTCTGCCCGCCCGCTGCGAGAGTCTGTTTTGTGTGGTGTGTCCCAGTGAGCCGTGGTGCATTCATGGTTTGACGGAGCGAGCGAGCGAGCGATGCTGTGAAACGTTCCCTAGGGGGAGAGATTGCACTTAGTCGTGTGGGGAAGAAAATTTAATCTTGGAAGAGCGAAAAAAGAAATGAAGCCAAGTTTCTGGCTTTGCTGCCCCAGTCTGGTTCTGCCACTGCACCAGCCCGGCCCTCGCCCTTCCCAGCCAATGCCTGGTGGAATAAAGTCCGAGATAATACAATCTCTTCCATGGCTGCTGATCTCCAGGGCAGGATTTAGGCAGCCCAGGCTGGGGGGTGGCAGGTTGTAATGGTTGGTGGTGTCCAGGAGCAGAGGGTTGGGGTGCAGGGGTGAGTGCTGTGGGGTGGGGCCAAGGATGAGGGGTTCACGATGCAGGGGGGGCTCAGGGCTGGGGCAGAGGGATAGGGTGTGGGGGGATGAGGGGTTTGGGGTGTGGGTGGGGCTCGGGGTTGGGCAGAGGGTTGGGGTGCAGGGGGGATGGTGAGGGCTCTGGCTGGGGGTGTGGGCTGTGAGGAGGGGCTGGGGATGAGGAGTTTGGGGTGCTAGCAGGCTGCCCCGGGGCTGGGGCAGGAGAGGAGGACTTCCCCCCATCCTCTCCCCCCTGGCAGGTCCAGGAAGCCCCCTCACCTCCCCTGTGGTGGGTGCTGGGGTGGGGGGGAGAGATGCCATCACATGTGCACCTCCTCCCCTGCTGCTGCCCCTCACTGTAGCCTCCCTGGGGGCAGGGGATGGGGCTGCCCCTTGCCCAACGTGGGGCAGGAGCAGTGACTGCAGGCGGGGGGTGGGGGGCCTGTGCTGGTGGAGGGTCCCACCAGAAAAGGGTCTGAGGCAAAGGGCAGAGTCAGGGGCCCGGGGGAGCAATTGGGGGCCGGGAGACACTCAGGGGTGACGGGAGAGACCTGGCCTCAAACATTGGTGGAGCCGAGCCCCGGGACCCTGAATATTGCTGGAGCCCAGGTACCACGGGCCCATATAACTGGCCAGAGAGAGCCACAGTGGGTCTGTGTCCAGCAGCCTCAATGCCGAATGGCCAGGGAAGGGCGGCAGAGCTGGGCCAGCATGCATCGGAGACAGATCCTGGCACGTCAGTAGGAGGTTCTAGACGTGGTAACAAGCAACCTGGTGACCTGCCGGACTCAGTTCTGTTTGATCAGCACCTTCATTAACGTACCAAGTGGGAGCAAATCCCCATTAGCAGCTGGATTTGCAGACAGGCCCAGAAAATCTGGATCATGTTATCAAAACAGCCCACTCCTGGGTCTCCTCAGCTGATGGGCTATTGGTCTGTTCTGGCTTGTTCTGCCCAGGAGGCCAGGCACCAGTCTGGCCTGAGGAAAGAATTAAATCCCCCATGCATGGGTCTGTCTAGCTACGGCACCTCTGTGGTTCCCATCCCACCTGAATCTTTAACGTATTTATCCCCACACACTCATGGGAGGTTGGGTGGGACTCTTACTCCTCAGTTTGTAGATGAGGAAACTGAGGCACAGAACCCATTGGTGTCAAGGGGAGTTAGGCACCTAAGTACCTTTGAGGCGCTGGGCCTCGATGAGTTTGCCCAAGGTCACACAGCATCCGCAGCAGTGATCCTGGGTCTGTCAAGTCCCAGGATAGCCCCAGCCAGTGGGCTGTCCTTCCTCTCTAGCAGGGCTGCTGTGTAGCAGCTGTTATGCCAGGAACCAGGAATTCAGTGGTGCTGGGCCGCGTCCTGAGCCTGGGTTCTGCATTTTTCATAAGAGGATTAACCGAGCGACAAGAAAAGCCCCAGCGCTGGGATCTGAGCAGCAGCCACCAGCCCCTGGGTCCAGGGGATCCCATGCAGGCAGCACAAAACCCCAGTGCTTCTGCTGCAGCAAGAGCCGTGTGTATTTGGGGGCAGGCAAAGCAAGCGTGCAGCCTGTGGGGCAGGCAGGGAGAGGGGGTGATGGGAGTGGATTCAGAGGAATCTCTGCCTGCGGCTTCCCACCACCCCTGCTGGTTAGAGGAGGATGCTGTAAGGTGGGGTGAGCGGGGATGGGGCGAGGCTGACAGTAAATGCAAAGGCTGGATTCTGAGTGGGGTAGGGATGATGGCGGGTGTGGGGAGCGGGGTGGGGGAGGGCAGGAGGCCGCAGGGCTGGTGCACGAGCATGTGTGGCCAGGCCAATAGGCGTGTGAGTGTGCAAGGGAGAGAGACCACTGCTATGATCCAGCAGGAATGGGTGAGTGACTGAGGGCCAGTGGGAAGGGAAGCTCATGACCAGCTCCTACCCACTGCGCTAGTGCCAGGGGGCCATTATTGAGCTGGGTAATATCAGGGACTGAAGGCCCAATCCTTGACGGGGGCCAGAGCAGCAGAGTTTGAGACATCTCCTGTCTTTCCAGCCCAACCTTCCCCACTGCCTCTTATTCTGCAGGGATTGTGGAGTCGTCAAGGGAATCTCCACAAGCTGGTTTCAGTATAGTGCCTATGACACACAGGTGAGCAATGCTGGTTCCAGCCAGCAGAGGGAAGCAGTGTACACAACCCAGTTCAGTACAGCCTGGTGATGGGCATTGTGATGGTGACGCATACCAGGAGCACCCCTGGCATTGATCTGCCCCAGGGACTGGAGTTACTCTGGGCACCTCAGTCTTTCAGTCACTGAATGAGCATGGGGTGATTCTGCTAAGGCTCCAGCCTGATTCTCAGTTACAAGCTGGCTTCTTCAGGCTGTTTGGACCCCTAAGAACTCCCCTTGCCCAGGGTCCCTCCCAGCCAGTGTGAAGTGGGCGTCAGGGCACCACATCCACCTGGCTTCCAGCCACGGGTGCAAGGGGGCGGATCGCAGGTGCAGCCAGAGCACACTGGGTTGTGGCTACTCCCAGTTCTCCAGGACCACTGTGGAGTGAGCAGGAGCGTGGCTGGAGGGCGCTTGCACTCTGGCTATTCTCTGCCCTCGTGGGGACCTTTGGGGGCACAGTATAACGGCCTCCCACCCCGAGAAGAAGCATGGAAGTGACTCAGAGACACTTTAACTGCTCTCCCCCCTGCTTCATCCCTGCCCGGAGCACAAAGCTGAAGCCCCTGCCTCTGCCCAGGCCGTATCACAGTGGTTTGCTCCTGCAGGGCGGTTCCGTGGGTCTCTATTCACAGGGATGATTACTGAGCAGAGGACCAGCTGTCGCTCTGCCCGCCGGCTGCAGCTCCTCAGTATGAGCATCGTGCTCTCTGGGCCTCTGCCATCTGGAATCGGCAGCTTCTGGTGAGACGACCCCAGCACAAAGCATCCCCGCAGCGCACGAGCCCTAGCGGCTCGAGCCAGATAACGGGCAGGACTGGTACAGCATGAGGGGGCAGGATGGAGGGGCACCAATGTCGAAGCCCCGCTGTTGAGGGGTGAATCCTGCCGTCCGGGCAAAATCCCAGCTAGGGCGCTTATGTTCTACCTCCCCCTGTCCCACCTGCACTTTCAGCTGGGATCCCTCTTCGCTGCTGTGTGGAGCTGCGGCAAACTGCACCCCAGAGGTAGCTGGATTTCAGTGGGCGAGATGAGACACCATTGTACTAGGGGCACTGGGGTCAGCCCTGCCCCAGAGGGGAGCGTGCCCCCTACCGAGCCCCCCGCCCCACTCCCTGCAGCGCAGTGCCCCTACTGGGCCCCCTGCCCTTCTCCGTGCAGCGCAGCGCCCCCTACCGAGCCCCCCGCCCCACTCCCTGCGACGCAGCACCCCTACCGAGCCTCCCGCTCTTCTCCATGCAGCGCAGCACCCCCTACCGAGTCCCCCGCCCCACTCCCTGCAGCGCAGCGCCCCTACCGAGCCCCCCGCCCTTCTCCGTGCAGCGCAGCAGCCCCTACCGAGCCACCCATCCCGCTCCATGCAGCCCAGCGCCCGCTGGGCTCATCCCTGAGTCAGAAGGGAACGCGCCCTCCTCTGGGCCAGTCTCACCACTAGCCCTTTGTGCAGCAGAAGAGGCCTCCCATCCGGGTACCAACTCAGTGCAGCCCTGCGGAGGCCCGTGGGTGCAGCGTGATGCCACAAGGCTGCAGGGGGGGAGCAGAGCTGTTTGCCTGGGGGTGGGGGAGCCGGGTTGCACCTGGCGTTCACGTAGGCAGCTCCCAGCTGAGCATTCATTAGCGAAGCGAGAGGCCAAGCTCGCCTGAGTGCCGAGCAGCGCAAACCACAGCTGGCTGGCCTAGAATAGCTCTGCGAAGCTGGCCCACCCCGAGGTGAGTGTGTCATGGAGCCCTGGGGACGGCCCACCTCGGACTTCCCGCCTGGTGCTGCACGTCCGAGGTTGCCTCGTACCTGCTCCACCAGCTGGGGCTCGCACGTACAGGCGGGAGGATGCATGTGGTTGCCTGCAGCTGAGCAAATACAGCTCTGCATATGCTGTCTGCCCCCAGTTCTGCTGCAGACCTGCTGCGGGAGAGACGCCAGGCTGGACTGGCATGGCAGGGACCCAGGGCAGCGGGTTTAGGGGTTGGAGCGCGCAAGGGGGTGGTGTAAAGCGTCATGCACCGCACACAAATTCTGCTGGTTGCAGGGCCCCAGAGACAGGCGTCCATGGCTGGGCCATGCAGCACCCCCGCCCCAAAAGGAGCCACCCCCTAGGAGCTCATCCCGTGGTCTGTCTGTTTGGGGGCGGGGAAGGGCTGTGGTCAGCCAGCCCAAAGAAAGGTGCAAGGCTCCCATTTCAATCAGGCTGCGTCTCCCAACGCCCAGGTGGGAACGGCCCATTGGACCTGCTGCCTGGCCCAGGCTCCTTCTCCAGCAGTGGCCCTACCAGGGGCAGTGCTGCCCCCGTCTTCCACTCCTGCCTTCTGGCAGTCAGAGCTTTAGGGTCCCCGGGAGGCTGGGGCCCCTCCAGACCCCAGACCAGGGCATGGGAGCAGTCGGAGCAGAGACTGTATCCGGATGGAGCTGTGCTGGGTTTCAGGATGAGCCCAGCTCGTAGGCAATTTAGCCAGTGCTGGGGGGGAGAGTGGTGGAGAAAGTTATTTGAGGCTGGGTAGGATGTTTGAGGGCCACAGAGGGGCTGGGTGACCTGCCCTGGACTCACTAGTTCTGGGAAACGCTCCTGAGGTGGAGAGGAGAGACACGTGGGGATGCGGGGGTGGCTAGAAAGAAAAGAAGCCCATGCAGCTCCCCCAGCCCCAGCTAGGGGTGAGAGGCTTGGCTGTGTTTGTGTCTCCCCCACCCCAGGGGGGCTGCGCAGTGGTCTCCAAGGGCAGACTCTGACTCTGCTGTGGGACTTCGTTAACAATCCTTGGGAGGAACGGTGGGCCCGAACAGAGCCCGGATCCCTCTCCCAGAGCTGGGCTCACGATAGATTCCAGCTCGCAGGCCTGTCACTGGGGTGGTCTTTGCAGTTAGCTGCAGGGTGTGGCCACTTGGGAACGTCTGATAGAGGGAGCACAGAATTCAGATCCAGCTGCTCTAAAAATTGCAGCCACTGCCACTTGAGTGAGGGGAGAGAATCCCCAGTAGCTGATAGCAGTACAGGGCATATGACACATGGTTGAGCAGTTCTGATTCCATTCAGCAGAGGGCAGCAGTCGCTCTCCCTCTCTCCCTCTCTCACTGTATTGCACTGGAGGTGAGTTGGAATCCGAGTCATCCTTCCTCAACCTCTCTTAACGTGCCATGCAAATCCAGGGAGATTTTTTGGAGACAGATGGCAAGGCCAAGGCTGCAAGTCATCTCAAGGCCCAGAGTGCGGTGGAGGGGCCGGCAGGGTTAAGTGAGGGTGGGAAGATTTGTGTGACAATAACAAGTGGAGGCTTTTAGACTCATATAGACCCTCGGGGAGGGGAGCTGGGAGGCCAGTGCAAAGATACGAGCCAGATACGAGCGGAAGGAGATACAAGCAGCTGGGGAGTGGAACTTCCAATCCCAACTCCTTGAGGCTTTGGGGGAGGGAGTGTCACTGCAGCAGAGACACCACTTAGAGCCACCCTCAGGGATCCCTCATCCCGCACTGGGGGCTGCCCTGTCCTTCAGCGCCTCAGGACAGGGCCGGCGAGGTCCCCGCCCCACCACAGGGCTGGGCCTGGTGCTTGGTGCCTGGATTCCCACTGTTCCTTGGGGGCATGGCCGTCCGTCCGCCATGGCTGGTGGTAGCCATGCTAAGACCTGGCAGCTCATTTCACACACACCCATATGAGCCTCCCACCTTTAATGCCAGGTGGGGCAGACGGGGTGGCTGGGCCATGGGGGGCGGTGAGAGCCCCTGGCGGTGTCTGGCTTGCCACTCTGTACACGGCCCCTGCGGTGGAAGGCACTGCCTCCCCCTGGGGGGTCCCTGTCTGGGACGAGCACAGGCCCCCATGCCAGGTTTGTGGGCAGCCTCCCTGCGCCGGGTTCGGTGACAGGCGCCTCCGCTTCTGGTCGAGGTGTGACCTCCCCCCACAGCCCAGCGTGAGCAGACGAGTCCGTGGTCTGGTGGGCGGGGGGGTAGAAGAGGGGGGGGGAAGCTCAGACTGAGCTAAGCAGGGGTGAGAATCAGCCCCTGCTGCTCAGCCTTTGAGTGGGGACTTCCCACACACCCCCTTGTCCTCTGTCCTCTCCCCTCCCCTTACTCACCCTCACAGCCCCTCTCTTGTCCTGTCTCCTGCTTGCTTCCATCCCCTGCCCTAGCCTGCTCCCCTAGACACCCCCTCGGCCCCAAACCTCCACCCCTCCCCACCCACCGTCTCCCATCTGCCACTCAGACACCCCCTTCATTCCTGGGCACCCCGCCCTCAGGCGCTGGCTTTGCTGGATCTCGTCCGGAAGCTTGCTCCACAGTCAGATCCCCACCCCATTGCCACAGCGCTTTGGCCCCAGTTTTCACATGCGCTCTGCAATGTGCGTGGCTGTTTCTCGCATGCCTCCCGGCCCCTGTTCATGGGTCAGATCTGCCTCTGGGCAGTGGGTAACTCTTTCCTTTTGCATGTTGCAAGAGAAGAAAACAGTCCCAAAGCAAAAAAACCAGCAGGAGGCTAACGTGAAGGATGCATCTGCACCTGAAATGGCCCAGGAACCAGATCAAAGATCATCCAGAACAACTGGGAAAGTTCAGGACCAAGCAATGCCCTCACTGCGGCGGCTGGGAGAACGTAGGACTCATTGGAGCTGCCCAGATCCAGGTCCTTGTGGCCCAGTATCCCGTGGCCAGAACCAGCTGATTCAGAGGAAGGGGGCAGAATGCTGCAGTAGCAGAGCTGGGATAATCTGCCCCCACCTGGAGGTCTCGTCCTCAGCTCTGATAGTCAGAGCTTGGTTAAACTCTGAAGCCAGAGGTCTGAGATCCCGGCCAGAATTCGTGAGGATCACTCTGGATATTTTTGATACCCAGCCCCTTTGGGAATCTCAAGTTCTTGGCCTCAAGGGGTACGTCCACGTGGCAGAGCGACTGGATCAGATGTGGTGCTGTAACTCAAGCTGCTGAGAAGGGGACTCTTTTGGGAGCTGGACTATGGTAAATAAATGAGGCCCCCCAGAGAGGGGGAGTATTGCTTTAAAAACTTCTGTCCATGAGTGGAATACTTCCGGGAACCTGAAGGGAAACTGAGGCAGGGAGTGCAGTGGCATGCCAAACTCAGAGACTGCCCCTCTCCTACAATAATTCTAAATAGTTTTATGTTGATACTGATGATCTCACAATCCTTGCGGCTGAATAAACGCTTCAGCTCCTAAACCCTGGGTGTTTGCCAAGAAAAGGCCATTCCTAGCCTGTAATTTTGCAGCGTGTTACATATTTGTATTCCTGTGAGGCTGGGGAGTCTCAGCCATGGATCGGGGCCCCGTGGCGCTAGGTGCGGTACAAACACAGAATGAAAAGACAGTTCCTGCCCCAAGGCATTGGCCATCCGAGAGACAAAGATGGACACGTTGGCAGTGGTACCGGTTCACCACCAGCCTAACCCTTGAGATTTTTGTGGGCACCTCCCCAAAGGAGGGTGAGCAGAGGGAAGCCGATGGTGGACAGGGCCTGCGCTGCCAAGTCGCGCTTCCTCTTTTGGTGAGCATGGTTGGCTGTGTTTAGCGGGCTCAAGTCACTTCAGCAGCTCTTGCTGCGATCGGGTCAGCCGTGTCACCTAGGGAACTGGCACACCCACTCCTTTGAGGGGGAAGTTTTGACTTCAGGGATGGATCCGCTGCTGCTTTTATTATTATTTACTCCTTGTGTTGCGGTAGCGCTCCAGAGCCCCAATCCTGGTCTACGGCCCCATGGTGCGAGGTGCTGTATAAATACAGCGCTAAGAGTCCGTCCCTGTCCCAGAGACCTTACAGCTGGCTGGCTGTTCTGCTGAGTTCTCGAGGCTCAGACTTGGCTGCCTGAGTCTTTAGAGGAAACCTGGCAATTCCTCGCTGTTGTACCTTTACTTTTCCTCCCCCTGTCCTCCGTCACTCACTCCATCAGCATAGCGGGAGCTGCACTTTCTTTTTTGTTGTTTCAGGCCGAGATTGTCCAACATGACTAGTGAGCTGAGATGCCTTCAAGGGGCCTGGTTTTCAGTGAGTACCAAATCCCCTGCCCGCTGGCAATCAGTCCCCTGGAAAAGGGTCGCAAGTTGGATGCCCAAAATCACAGGGTCCCCCACAAATCACTAGCAATTTTGCCAGCTCCAGGAATTGCAAAATCAAGATTCCTGAATCCTTCTGGCTCCTGAGGTTTTTGTTCACAGGAGCTGGCAATGCCGGAAGAGCCTTTCATGGCTGCTGAGTAAAGACCGATTTCCGGTTGGTGGGAATGTTGAGAATTTGGGGATGGCCCTGGGGAGCAAGGGGGTGTTGGTTATTGTGGCCCAGCGCTGCTGCCTGGCACTCTCCTGCCCGAGCGACGCAGGATGCAGATGTGGCTCGTGTTAGCCGCCCTGTCTTCTGCAACAGGCAACGCTCCGCTGAGGGGAGCTTGTGTCCAGATGGGGCTGAGTATCGAGGGCTGGAGAGACTAAAGGGAAGGGAATCGTGGGTCAGGAGAATGGTATCGGGGAGCGTGGGGTGTGTGTGTGAAATTGTGGGATTGCATACTCAGGGCGGCCAAGTCTCTGCCACCTGACAGGCACTTACATCAGAGTCTCACTCCTGGGGCTGAGCCGGGGGGAGGGAGCAGTTCTGGAGCTGAGCGGGGAAAGGGTAACCTGCATCTAGCGCACATCAGCAGCAGTGAGGGGGCCTGAGTATTAGTACCAGCTTCCCCCAGAGGGACCCCTACTAAACCCCTTGCCCCCCCCAGAGACCCCTGCCCCCAAAGTGACTCATGCCAGCCTCCAGAAAAGCCTCAGCCAGGCCCCAAAAGGCCCCTGCTCCAGAAAGACCCCAGACAGACCTCAGCCCTCTGTTCCCCCAAAACACCACAGCCAGTTCCCCCAGAGAGTCCCTGACCCTGCAGACCCCTCTCCCAGATGACCACCAACCCCAGCAACCCCCCACTCCCCAGTACCCACCCCCAACACCTTCCCAGCTACTTGACCCCTCAGCATCCACGACACCCTCCAGCATTTGCCCCAGCACCCACCAAGCCATCCCCCATTTACCCCTCCCTTCACCCTGCCCTGCCCCATAGCTGCCAAGCCCCTTGCATAGCATCCAAGGCCACAAGGGACCAGCGTGATCATCTAATCTGACCCTCCACTCCACCTCCCACATAGCACAGCCCAGCGACTGGCCCCAGAGCAATTCCTGGAGCAGAGCTTTTGGAAAAAACACCCCATCTGGATTTTAAAATGGTCCCTAATGGAGAATCCCTCACACCCCCAGATCAGTTGTCCCAGTGATTAATTGCTCTCCCTGTTGAAAATGTCTGCCTTCTTTGCAGACAGAATTTGTGGGGGAGATCTGCGAATCAATTTGAATATATGCAAACAACCTTATTAAATAATTTGCTGCACAAATCCAGGGGGGAGAGGCATTCCCCCCCCAACAGCCCTGGGGGGGGGTCTCTTTCATGGTACAGCTACGCCACCGCGTGGCCTGAGTGATAACTACAGGAACACACTGGGCCCCTGGCACTGTCATGCCTACCCGATGGGGAGCATACCCCTTCCTTCATGTGCCTGGTCTATTCAAGCGGTGAGCTCTGCAGGGCAGGGACTGTCTCTAGGGGCCTGTCCACACACAGTTATTCCCTGGGTAGCTGCCTGTGTGGACGAGCCAGGACCTGTGTGTTTGTATGGCCCTTAGCACCTGGCAGAGGTGGCTCCAGGCCCCAGCACGCCAAGCGCGTGCTTGGGGTGGCATGCTGCGGGGGGCGCTCTGCTGGTCGTCGAGAGGGCGACAGGCAGGCAGCCTTCGCTGGCATGCCTGCGGAGGGTCCCCTAGTCCCGCGGCTCCCGAAGCCGTGGGACCAGCAGACCCTCCGCAGGCACGCCTGTGGGAGGTCCACCAGAGCCACGGGACTGGTGACCGGCAGAGCGTCCCCCACGCCATGCTGCTGTGCTTGGGGCGGCGAAATGTCTAGAGCCGCCCGTGGCACCTGGGGGGCCCTGATCTCAGCCGGGGCCTGCAGGCACTGCACGAAATACACCTTGTGCTAACCCGAGCCAGTGTTATCATAAGGCTCTCGCTGCAGACAAGGAGGCCTGTGCCATGTCTACCCTCCCTGGGACTTGCAGGATGCCCTGAGAGCTGGGGAGGGGGGTGCTCTGAGTGAACAGGTTTAAATCAACAAGCCCAATTTCTCCCTCCCCTCCCCGCAGCACTGGCTGGTAGTGGCCTTGTCCTTTTGCTGCTGTGATGTCCATTTACAGCAGCTGGGGATCTGGCCCATCGACTCCAGTGAGGGGTGATGCAGATTTGTGCCAGCTGCAGATCTGGAGTGACCAGATGTCCCAATTTTATAGGGACCATCCCGATTTTTGGGTCTTTTTCTTATATAGACTCCTATTACCCCCCCGTCCTGATTTTTCACACTTGCTGTCTGGTCATCCTATGCAGATCTGACCCATGTCTTATAAATTCAGTTAGCATCGTGCCCAGCCCAGGGACGCACGGTGCCGGCAGCAGAGCAAGCTACGCTGTCGTGCTGCCCTCCTGCCCTGGAGAGATGTCATCTAGAGAGGAGCTCTGTCTCCGTGGCCCAGTCAGTCCTTGGCCTTTACTGAGGCTGCCAGCAAGGGACAACTGTGGTGCTGATACTTGTCCTGCAGCCACAGAGAACATGATGCAGACGTCACCAGCAAGGGGGTGAATGAGCGACAGCTGCAGTGGTGGGTGGCTACCTCTCTGCGCAGAAGCAGCCTGAGACCCGGCAGCTCATGCCACCCAACGGCCCCCACGTCCAGATGGCTTTCTCTTTGCTAGTGTCCCAGGCTCGGCTTTGAGCCGCAGACCTAGAGGTGAAAATCCCACCTCCCATCCTCCTGGCCAACGTGTCGTTTCACAGCGGCTGCTTAACTTGGTGTGAGCTGTAGGACGCTAGGGCATGGTGGGAGCTCTATGTAATGCAGCCGTTCATGCCCCAGGCGCAGACTGGATGGGTGAGGAACCTGTCCCTGACAGGACCTTTGATCTTCATCACTGCAGGTTTAGCACCGAGCTCAGCCACTGAGCAGCACTCAGGCCCCACAGGGGTGGGTGTGTAATAGACAGGCTGGTGCCTAAATAGAGAGAGTTCCTATCAGCTGAGAAGTGAGTAAATACACGCTCCCCGGCCGCTCATCTCAAGGCAGCTGAAGGCAACTGGGGCAGACCTGTCCACTTTGTAACTCCAGTTTGAACTGGTCAATTCTGCATGCAGCACAGGCCTGGAAAGCAGGGCGGGAAAGAGAAACCTATTCGGGCTGCTAGCCAATACTCGAGATTTCCCCATGCCGGTGGCCTAGTGACTCAGGCAAACTAAGCAGGGTTGAGTGGGGTCAATGTTTGGATGGGAGACTTTCAGAGAAAGGCCTGTGCACTTGTCATTGTTACCCGTAGTGCGGTGGCACCACCGAATCCCAGTGCACAAATAGCAGATACAGCCCCTGCTCCGGAGAATTCACAAGCAGGACATTGCAACAGGTGACTAAACAGGGGAGGGAAGGAGGTAATAGGACCAGATTATAGGAGCAACAGGGAGCACGTATCAGTTACACTGCTCCATTATTAAGATCTGTCAGGACATGGAAACGGTGGTCTGGCTCAGCGTGCTAAGTTTCTTAAAGGACCTGTTAAAAATGAATTAACTCCTAAACCAATGAGCGGATTTACGTGCCAGTTCTCAGCAGATTGGTTCTGCACTCACAGAAGAAGGGCTGGAATTTGGAGGATATGCTGCAGTCTTCAAACATGGAACCACGCCTGGGGCTTCGATACCAAAGGTACTTTCCCCCATGCGCTCCTTTCAGCCTGGCACGAGCACTGCCCGAGCAAGGTGCAGGTGCAGTCTGACTCAGTGGGTTGGCACTCGTTTGCTGGACTGCTGGATGCCAGCCCAGCTGCAAACAGCCCAGGGTGTGCTGCTGCTGCTTACCAGAGCGTGGGAGACACGCACGCAGCCCATTCCCTGGCATGCATGCCCTGGGACTATCCTAGGCTCCCTGGAGTAGCGGAAGCCCTGGCGCCTGGTACCTGCCCTGGCTCTGGGTGCATTCCGTCCGCCCCCTGGACAGCGAAAGGCCTCTTGGAGATTGTGGAAAGGATTGTGGATCCTTCAAGGGAAAGGCTCCCTGAGACTAGTGAATAAGGATCTCCCACCTTGAGCCCTGGAGAGTGCTGCCCCCCAAGAACCCCGATGTGCAATGCATGGACAGGGCCCCCTAAAAGCATCAGACAGATGCCTTCCCCACAAAAAATAGCATGGTGCATGGAGGGTGACTTGGCAGGCTCTCATCTCTGTTCCCCCCCACCAGGGAATGCTGAGGAAAGTGACCCCAGCCTCCCCAGCGTTGCCCCCCATAACCTTGTTGCTAACATGGGGCTCTTGCCCCGTGCAACATCTTCCTAACGTCCTCTCCAGCTGGACCTTCACCTGAGCCCTCCATTGCTATTATTTGTGTGCCAGTAGCACCAAGAGCGAGAGCGTTCAGCTGAAATCCACAGACACAGAACCAGGGCTCCAAAGTGCCCCCAGTCAGACAAACGGGAAGGGACTTGTCCAAGGTCGCACAGCAAGGTCTCCCCCTCCCCCTCTAACCCTCCTCCATTCCCCACTCCTCTTATCTCCCTCATCCCTTCTCTATATTCCCCCTCCCCTCCTTTATGTTCCTTCCCTTCTCTATATTCCCCCTCCCCTCCCTTATGTTCCCTCCTCTCTCTGTCCTTCCTCCCCTTTCCATTCCCCTCCCTTATCTCTCCCTCCCCCTCTAACCCTCTTCCATTCCCCCCAACCCTTATCTTCTTCCTCTCCTCTATATTCCCCCTCCCCTCCCCATTTCCCCCTCTATTGCCCCTCCCCCTAACCCTCTTCCATTCCCCCCTCCGCTTATCTCCTTCCTCTCCTCTATATTCCCCAGCCCCGTCTCCCCCCGTCTATTCCCCCTTATGTCCCCTTTCCCCTCTAACCCTCCTCCATTCCCCCCTCCCCTTATCTCTCTCATCGCCTCTCTATATTCCCCCTGCCCCTTTATCCTCCCTCCCCTTTCCATCCCCCTCCCTCTATTCCCTCTCCCCCTCTAACCCTCTTCCATTCCCCCCGCCCCTTATCTCCTTCCTCTCCTCTATATTCCCCAGCCCCGTCTCCCCCCGCTATTCCCCCTTATGTCCCCTTTCCCCTCCTCCAGTCCCCCCTCCCCTTATCTCCCCATCCCCTCTATATATTCCCCTCCCCCTTATTATCCTTCTCCCTCCCTTTCTCCCCCATCCTTCCTCTTGTTCCCCTCCCCTCCTTTATTCCCCCTTATGTCCCTCTATCCTCCTCCCCATATCTCCTCCCCCTTCCCATTTCTATTCCCGCTTCAGCTCTTGGGCAGTTTTTGTCCCCTCGGGCCACTCGTTGTGGAGTGGTGTGGGTGGGGTGACGCGCGTGTGTGTGTGTTGTGTGCACGGCGCGGGAGGTGACGCTCGGTGGCCGTTGCGCCGGTGGACGCCACTGCGGGGGCGGAAGCGCGTGTTGCGGCGGCGCTTGGTTCGGTTCCCGTGCTGCTGGGCGGGTGGCGAGGGAGGCAAAAGCAGGAGCGAAGGGAGCGAGCGAGGCCAGACACTCGCGACCGCGCAGACTTCCGCCGCCCAGAGCCGCCGCCGGGGACTGAGGTGGAGCGCCGGCCGGGCGGGCCGCCCTCCCGCCGACTCCCGGGCCGCCGCGTGAGCCGCCGCCGCCTCCCGCCCTCAGCCCGCGGCGCCGCCTCAGCCGCTCGTCGGGCCTGGCTGGGGGGGGGTGTTCTGGGACTCATGGGGAGGTGAATACCGTATTTACGGGGGCAGGGCGGTGTCTGGGGGTATCAGGGTGAGGTCAGTGGGGGAGGGGGTTGGCGGCTGATGGGGGGCGTTCCTGGAGAAGGGGAAATAGACGGGACTTGAGCGGGGGGATCCTGTGACTAATGGGGGAGGAATACCGTATTTACGGGGGGCAGGCGGTGTGTGGGATCTGGGGGTATCAGGGGTGAGGGTCAGTGGGAGGGGTGCGGGCTGATGGGCGGGGTTCCTGGAGAGGAAATAGACGTGGACCTGAGCGGGGGGATCCCTGGACTAATGGGGGGAGGGGAATACCGTATTTACGGGGGGGCAGGGCGTCGGGGTCTGGGGAGTATCAGGCGGCTGAGCGGTCAGTGGGGAGGGGTTGGGGCTGATGGGGTGGGGGTCCTTGGAGAAGGGGAAATAGACGTGGACCTTGAGCGGGGGGATCCCTGGATTAATGGGGGAAGGGGACAATACCGTATTTACGGGGGCAGGCGGTGGGATCTGATCAAGGCTGAGGTCGTCAATGGGGGAGGGGGTTGGGGCTGATGGGGGGGGTTCCTTGGAGAAGGGGAAATAGACGTGGACCTGAGCGGGGGGATCCCTGGGACTAATGGGGGAGGGGAATACCGTATTTACGGGGGGCAGGCGGTGGGATCTGGGGGTCAATGGGGGAGGGCGTTGGGGTTGATGGGGGTTCCTTGGAGAAGGGAGAATAGACGTGGACCTTAGCGGAGGAATCCCTGGGACTAATGGGGAGAGGGGGTTACTAGGGGCAGGGGATGGGGGTCTCTGGAGCTGTTGGGGGGCCGAGGCTCAATGGGGAAGGATTTGGGGGGGATATATAAGGAAGGATAGGGGTGCTCTTTGGGGACAGAGAGGGTGGGAGGCTGGATGAGGAAGCAGTGGGGGCTTTGGAGGTCTGTGGTGTCCAGTGGGGTTTGTGTTTCTGGATCGGGTTTTTTGATGGCTGCAGGACAAGGTCAGTTTCAAAGCGGGCCCCTAAGGAGCTGATGGGGGTATTTTGGGGTGGCTCACGGTGGTGGGGTTTGACAAGCCACTAAATAGAAGTGTGCGGGAAGTTCCTAGGACCTGGGGGAGAAGGAGCGTGTGGGTCCATCAGAGGAACTCACCTGGGGAGAGGGGTGTGGTGAGTATTAGGAGAAAGGTGCTGGGGTCTCAGGGGTATTGTTAGTGCTGGGCTGGTTAATCCATTTATTGGCCCTTATCAGCTTCTGCTCTGTTAGGAGAAATTGTTTGCTCTAATCCTGGTTTGTTAGGGCTCTTGGTTTTCTCTCATTAATGACTGACTCCCTATAACTTGAGTGTTTAAACACTGGGGTGGAGGGGGGGAAGGAAACTTACTTTAAATTGTCCTGCCCCACCCACGGTGGCAGTGGAGAGGTTTGGGTGCATTAATATAAATGTTTTGAGGGCCCCAAAGGAAGGTTCCATAGAAATTGAACATTGTTGTTCACATATTAGGATATAGGATACCTCCCCCCAAAATGGGGTTGCACCCATAACCTCAAGCAGATAGGGTTATGCTTATAAATTAAATACTGATGAATTCTGTAACCCTGCCAATTCCAATCTTTATTTACTCAGCTGGAAATTTAGACTATAGGGAACAAGATTTTTTTGTTTCTGTTTTTTTTTAAACTTATTGTAGAAGAAAGAAACCAACTGGTTCTTCCATTTTTAGAGGGCAACACTCTATTCTCACCTACCTCCATTCCCCTGCTTTCCTTAGCTTTACTGTTTCTAAACATAGATCTTAACAGGAAACTTCATTGAGGAAGTATAAATCTTTAACCAAACATTCAGTCATCCCTACGAAGGGCTGAAACAAGGTTTAATTTCCACAGTCTTGATGGTGGATACTGTTCGCAAGGGACTGTGTAGACCGATCTAGGCCTAATTGTGGCCCCCCACTTATCTTTCAACTTGAATAGAGATGCACATCTCCCTCCCCCCCGGTCCACTGGACAATTGCAGTGCTTTTTGATGTCTCTTTGCTTGAATAATGCCATGGGTAGTAGGAACTTATGTGTTTACGTCCTGTACCTCAGAATATTCTTGGGAACATGAAATGCCTATATCTAAGCCTTGCTCTGTGTGATCAAGAAAAGCACATGCAGGTAGTTCTTAACACAGGGTTAATTGGCCTAAAGAAATCAAAATCAGATGTGCATTCTTGAGCGGAATTCAGATGTTTGGATATTTTTTTCCCTCTTGCTGGTACATCTGGGTGAGCTCAGCAGCTTGTGTATTTTGGCACTCAGGCCTGTCTAGTAACAGAAGACAAACTGTTTGGCTTGTTTTGTCTGTCTCATGGTCCTGTCTTGCTGTAGTGTTTGATTTTTATATTTCAATGGCAGGTCAGGAGGGAAGCAGATATTAAATGCTGTGTGGTTTTAAGTCAGGTACTGGTAATGATGGCTGCTAATAGCAATGAAATCTGGGTACCATCTCTTGGAGTTGGGAGTATTATCGGTTGGGGGTGGCTACTTTGTCTAAGGGAGCTTTATACAGGAAGGAACAAGATTCAAAGTCCTGTGGGTAATAATTGCATATTGATATGGTTGTTGCTTATTTCCTTTTATTCCACAGTCAGCAGGAGGGAGAAAATGAAAGCAGGCTGCAGCATTGTGGATAAGCCAGAAGGAGCAGAAGGTAAGGAAGTGTGTATAATGTGAGACTCTGCACACTGAGAACCCTTTAGGTGTTTCTGACAGTGTAAAGGCCCCTTTGTCAGAGCTGTGTGTGGATGGGAATCAGGCCATCAACATTAATATCAAACAGCTCTGTAATTACGTTATAGGTGAGGTCTGGTGTGCTGTGAGTTTTGGATTTAGAATCACACAGAGCAGTTACTGGGTTAAGACTTGAATACATTTTCCTATAGATGTTTTCCATGCAGGGTTTGTGATCTCTGACCTTGGTTCATGCCTCGCTATGCCTTGTAACTATTTTCGTACCCAATTACTGTCTGATATGGAGGTGTAACAGAGGTCATCCATCCGTAAGACAGCTTGGCTTAGCACAGTTCTCAGAAGAACCCCAAACCACCCTATCCACAATGATCTGGGAAACCCTGCACCAATAGTTATGCTGGAAAACAGTTCTGACCCAGCTAAACTTGACAGTCATTCATAAGCACCTGTCACCATGGCTGAAAGTGGTGTAGACTAAGGTTTCCTCTTAGAGGCTGGGCAGGTTACTGGATTTGTTGAAAATTGTGGGTGCTCAAAACCTCTAAAAATCAGGCCTCTCGTTTAGATGCCTAAATATGGATTTAGCTGCCTGATTTTAGACACCCAAGTACAAAAATATGGCCAAGATGTCTGGTGTGTAAAGATCCCTTTTCATTCTTTCTGGTTCTTCTAATGTCTTTATCTTTAGTTCTTGCTTCTGTTTGGTTTCACAATGTTGATTTTTTGCATTTTCCTCTCTAGGGAGGCGGTATTGCGTTGTTACCGTAAGGGCCTGCTGGACAGGACCCTGGAGTTCTAGTCCTAATGTTTATACTATAGTAGCGTGTAGAGACCGTAACCAAAATCACAGCTCCATTCTGCTAGACGCAGTGAAAAGCAGCCACTGCTTTAAATACCTTACAATTGCTGAGCTCTGCTCCTAGCTCCAGTTTACTATCTATTCTTTTGTTTTAATGGCTTTTCATTATTTCACTCTGTTGCTTTGGGTTCTGTTCAAGGCTATCACTTCCCAGAGTGGGCATACAAAACTGAATCCAGCCCCGGCTCCCGTCAGATCCAGCTCTGGCACTTCATCCTGGAGCTACTGCAGAAGGAGGAGTTCCGCCATGTCATCGCCTGGCAGCAGGGCGAGTATGGGGAGTTTGTGATCAAGGATCCAGATGAAGTGGCGCGTCTGTGGGGCAGGAGGAAATGCAAACCGCAAATGAACTACGATAAGCTGAGCCGGGCCCTCAGGTAAATGGAAGGATGCTTGTAAACAATTGTTGACGAGGGTGAAATTTTCAGAATGGGGCTGACGGAAGGGTAGCTGGAAGATGGGGCTGATTCATGTAGAAAGTTGATTGTGGAAATTGACTCCTCTTCTCCCCCCTCCCACCACTCAATTGCCCCTAAACTTTGGAAAATTATGGGATCATCTGATTGGTTGATACAGTTGTATTTGGAAAAGGTTGGACAGACATGAGGAGGAAATGGCCACATGGTTGCCAAAGGGTTGTGACATAACAGCAGATTTGTCCTCTACCCAACTGTGGGGGGAAATGCCATAAATTTGCATTTATAACTTGAAAATCATTGTAATCAGGATGATTTACTTCTCGGGAGCTTTCCTGTCTCTCTTCTTCCTCCAATTCTGATACCTGCTTGAGTATTATAGATGTTGCAGGAAAAAACATTGGCTTATTCCATTATTCCATCAGTGATACAATTTCTGAGAAAGCAACTCCCTGGTTTAAGACCAGTTCCTACTTCTACAGAATTAGAGGGTGAAAACTTGGGATTAAGGTTCTTTCTTGATTCTACAATCAGTTGTTTTACAGTAGTTGTATTTCCCTTGTCTTTATCCTGGCGCTCGTATCTATAAATGTAAGTCACAGCGCAGTGGGATCCTGGTCTCACCCTTAGGTGCTACAATAATACAAAAATAATCATCATTGGCCCCCCCTCAGTGTTCTTCTGCACCTGCTGTGGCAGTAAATTCAGCTGTGCTGCATTAGAGCTCAGCTCTAACCTGCTAAGAGCTGTTGACATCATAGGAGTGTGAACCAGACAGAGGGTAGTATATAGCCAGTAGTGTCATTTGGTTTAGTGGTGGCAGGCAGGGTGATGAGGGTTAATCAGTTTTTACTGTGCTCTTCTGAAGCTATTAGCAAAGTTCTGTTACCTTTTCTCCTTGCCAGCTTCAATCCTAGTTCTTGAAATCTTCGCCCTGCGTAACCTTCACCAGAACACAAACCGGTTTTATTTACCCCCTTAAAGAGCTTTTCAGTCTCTGCTCTGTAGTTTGAAACGGGAAGCAGCTCAAAATGGGCACAGTCCTGTTGGCTGGGGAGATGTAGCCTGGTCAGAGCTGTCATTATAAAGATGACACTGGGCTCCGTTCTGAGAAGTTGTGGTGTTACCAACCTCGCTAATAACATGGGCCTCGCTGTCATGTGCCCTCTGATCCCTCCTGGGCAGGGCAGGCAAAGATAAACAAGGAAGCAAACAAAACAGACACATAATGGAACAGGAAGGAAATAATAAATTGAATAACACCAAGGCTGCAATTGATGTATGGGAGTGGAAAAAACTCCACCTGCCTGATCCAGCCATGCCTTGGTTCCTCGATCGCACTCAGAACTTTGCTGAAGTGAGATTAATCAGCAGTGCTGGCACAAGCAGCCACCTCAAGTAGGAAACCTTTGTGTTCCCACCCCCTCCCTGTATTCCAGCTGCTTGAAATCTTGCCATCTGTGCAAACACAGGGTGCCCACAACCAAGATTTTAAATAACAAGGGGTGAATCGTATGTAGTATTTCAGTGTACTGGTTAGGCCTACACTGTGAGCTAGGATTGTGATTTCCTGTTTGCGTTGCCATGCAGTAGCTCTCATCGAGCTAGCGTGCTAAAAACAGGTGTGTAGCCCTGGTAGCACAGGCAGCCGTTCTGAGTGCAAACCCACTTAACCCCGCAGGTGCGAAGGTGGCTTGGCTAACCCACACAGTCGCTCGCCGCTACCTGAGCTAGTACTACCATGGCTACGCTACAATTTGTAGTGTGCTACCTTGATGTGAGCTAGAGCATGTCTTCTCAAGCTGGGAATCACACCCCAAGCTCATAGTGTAGACATGGTCACTGGGAGCCCGCGGACCAAGGTTAGCCCTGGTGCTAGCAGGTATGGTCCCCATGGGAGTTTGTGGCCGGGGGAGGTGCTGCTGCCCCCAGGCTGATTTCAGCCAGGTTCTGATTTCCTCGCAGATGTGCAGCACCTGGATTTCGTTTGGCTCCATTAAGGCTCCATCCCCATGGATGAAGCTTGGCTAGCTGAGTAGCAGCACTGCTTATTTGTAGTCTGACCAAAGGATTTGAGAAAGGAGGATGTATCAGGAATAGTAATACACAGTGATGGGTAAATCAGACCACAGAGGGGAAGTCACTCGCCCGAGCTCACAGGCAATTCAGTGTTAGAGCTTGGGACAGAATCCAGGTCTCCTGAATGCCCATCCATTGCCCCGGACCATGGTGTCTCCTATAGCATCCAAGAAGCTGGAGATGGAAAGGACCTTTGAGGGCATCTCTGCTCACCTTCTAACAACACAATGACACTTTTGGCAGCAGATCCACTGATGCCATTGAGTGGGCGCTCCCATATGCTTTCAGAATGTGAGCTTTACTTTAATCCAGACTGTTTTATGGACACGTTCCTTCCCATTCTCAATCCTTTAACATCCCTGTGGCAACAGCAGCTACTGCTTATATGGAATAGAAGCCACAGAAAAGTAACATACTTCGCTATCTTTAATGGAATTTAGCAGTTGGAAATGATGAGCCAGTACTATGTGCCCGGCCAGCTCTCTGGGCTGCCAGCAAGCCCTCTGGGAACCACAGTCCTAGGAAGCCCTGTGTTGGGAGGCAGTGTCACTGACTTCACCCTTTGGGAGGCCTGGTAGAGAGAGTGCTGCAGTGGGATCTACAGTTTTATTCCCAGCTCTGCCAGGCCTGCTGGGTGACCCTGGGCAAGTCACTTTGTCTGTTTCCTCATCTGTAAAAAGCGGATAATGGTACTAACCGTCACAAAGTGCTTTGAGACCAATGGCTGAAAAGAGCTAGAGACAAGCTAGGAATTATACTTCTTTGGAAACTTTTCCTGTAAACAACCTCAATTTTCATGTGCTTAATTTTACTCTTCTTCTCTGAGTAGCTTTATTTCTTTGTAGACAGTTGGAACCTGGACACAGTAGAAGGAAGGCAGGCAGGCCTTAGAGTGGCTTAAGCAAGAGACATTAAGCTGTATTGCATCTGACTGGCAGAGCTCTTGATAGCGTTTTAATTTTTTTTGACAGATATTATTACAACAAGAGGATTCTTCACAAGACAAAAGGCAAAAGGTTTACCTACAAGTTCAACTTCAACAAGCTGGTGATGCCCAACTATCCATTTATTAACATACGGCCCAATGGTAAGCTGGAAACGGGGTTCCTGTCAAATCTTAATCAATGGGCGTTGATTGGCAGCATATGGAACGCTGAGCCTATGCTGTGATGTGCCTGTAGTGCAGGGAGGCAGCTAAAATCACACCCAGTGATCTGCACAGGTTCCTTCCACAGTCTCTCATTTGTCCAGGCTTCCAAGCAATCAGTGCTAATAGGGTGAGAATGTCAGTACTATGGTGATTCTTAAACTGGGGTGCACTTCCCCTCCGTTTGCCCTCCTGTAGCAGCCTTCAAGGCAAGCTCAAGGCATATAGGCTTTCTGTGTAAGCTTGGTTGGTTGGTTGTCTTTACTGGATGTTGGGGGTTTGCTTCGCTCGCTGTTGTATTGGAGTGTCTTGTCCTTCTGATAATAGAGGGTTTCAGTTCTATTGCAGGGACCTTGTCGTACATGCTTGCAAAGCACCCTGTACGTTTATGGTGCCGTATAAATGTGACCTTTCCTGTTACGATGTCCAGAGGTCTCTGGGACTAGCTGCATGTAAATGTTATCAAAATGTTCACAGCCTAAAGACAGCAATAAAGAGCTCCCTGCTCTCCTGAAGAGCAGTTAAACCAGCTCTTATGCTGACAGCAGTCCTTGTTTGCTGTGTTCCTGCCCCTTTTGTGTCAAGCAGAACAATTCGTGGCTAAATTGCTCTGGCTTTCAGGAGAATTTACTATCAAGTGCAGATCAGAGCAGCTTCCAGTGGTAGGTTTTGACTGGCTTGTGAGTCACGGGAGCTCCTGAACTCTTATGGTGACCCAAATCCACAGTGGTTTAGCAGGGTAGCCACAAGGTGCTTAGACAGGAAGCATCGGTGTTGGCCATAAGAATGTTCAGGGCATTGAGTCTCTTGTCTTTGAGTCAGTAAATCCTGAGTATAAGTTCCACACCAGGGTTTGGGCTAATGCCAGCATTAATGCTGTAATTATATTGTCAGAGGGTCCATCCATCTTGAGTTCCACTCTGGGTTTTGCGGTGGAATTTAAGATGCTCCTAGGATTGAGGGCTGACTCCGGAATCATAGGGAGCACACGGCCCCAGGAAAGAATGCATTCTAACGTTACAAGTGCCGTTGGTGGGTGTAGAATGGCACCTGCATATCTAAACAGCCCCCATGCTCATCAAGGAGGATCATGTTGAACATGATCAGTGGGATCCTTCTGGGAGCCATTATGTTTGGGGCCTAAACTGCAGAACTCAGTTCTGCAAGGAGTTGGATCAGAAGGGACCCTCGCCTGGCCATGTTCAGAGCGCCATGCAGGGCTCACCTCATCAAGAAGGCCTGATAAATGGCTGAAGATCAACCTAACAAAGAAAAGGGGATAGTGTTTGTGGAGACTGAGTGGTGGCAGCTATTCAAAGTGGGGGATGCTAGTCTGTGAGAGAGACGTTTGTTATCCTTACTGCTGTACTTTGTGCTTAGCTACCACGATGACTGGGGCACTTCATAAATACCTAGCTAGATCCTGGCTGTGCAACCACTGAGCATCTAACTCCGCATTTGGCAGTCTCAACCATGAAAGACCAGAATTGTGGTTTCAAAGAGCCTGTCCTTTGAGAAAACATCCACCCTGGGGTAGGAGCCAATGGAGGAGCAGAAAATGCCATGAAGTAGAGTTACTTCCCCCATGTGAGAAGTGTCGCATGTAGGGAAGAAATGTATTTTCCAGGTGCCCTGAACCCAAGCATGAGGGATATAAAATGTAGCGTGAAGCTGCACTGCAGATCTATAATTACTACAGCAACAAGTCTGAGCAGTTCCACCCCAACATTGCTCACTACTGCTCCTGTTTGCTGCCACTCCCTCCTGTCCCTGGGGCATGCATTTAAAAAAAAAAAAATAGTTTGGAGACTTGGAATGCATCTGTCTAATTACAACCTGTTTTCTTTCCTCCTGGCTGGGGCTGGGGGTTGGGATATTAAACCTGTTTGGGGCACTGGAATCCGATTTCCCCTCTCCCCTTTCTTTTGTGTGCACTTTACCAGGTAGAAGTGTTTGGGTCTCTTTGTGTCTGAGGTGAGAGCAGGCACAAAACTGCAGTAATCAGACTTCTGTTAGTAATAGCAAATATTTAAGCACAAGGGTCTTCTCAAGCCTTCAGATGGGAGTTGTCTGAAATGGTGGGGAAACGTCTGAGATCAAATCTCTTCCATTCTGGAAAAGCACAAACGGGTGGGTTTTGAATTTGTCATAAGAATTGGAGCTTTATCAGTGGTGTGTGTAGTGGCTTCAATAAAGCTGTATTGCATAATGTCTGTCATGCATGTTTCCTCCTCAAAAAGCCTCTCAGTTAAACAGGAGAGCAAAGGAGAACTCGAGAGAGACAGAAGGGGCAGGGGAAACATGTTTGGATCCGAAAATCACCAATTAGTTGCTAGTCGAAATGAGGGGAATAAAGAGCAGGTTTCTAATGCTGCTCCCAGCCAATCACCTGTTACACTGCTGAGCATATGTGGTGCTTTTATATTACATTTTTAAGTATCTCCAGTTGAAGCCCCAGCCATGAAGCTCTTACATGTGACACTTTCCTCCCTGGCCATGTGGGTTCCTAACACTTCTTTCTCATTCTCTCCCTTGCACCAGGTGTTGTCCCACAGAGTGCCCCACCCATCCCCACCGCTTCGTCCCGTTTCCATTTCCCACCCTTGGACAGCCACTCTCCCACCGAGGACGCCCAGTCCAGCCAGTTCTCCGGTGGATCCCTGGGGCCATCCAGCCAGGAGCCTCTGAACGACAGCAGTGACAGGAAGCCTGACGTGCCAGAGTTGGAGGATGTCTCCTCAGACTGGCGGCGTGGCGTGGATCTCATGGCTTCTCGGAATGCAGTGGGCCCTGGGAGCATCAATAATCAGAAGCGCAAGCCAGAAGTCATGCTGCCTGTCTTCACGAGGCCTGGGATCTATCCGGATCCTCACAGTCCTTTTGCCGTGTCCCCTCTTCCAGGACGCGGTGGGGTCTTAAATGTCCCAATCTCGCCTGCCTTGTCTCTGACTCCAACCCTCTTCTCCTACAGCCCCTCGCCAAGTCTCAGCCCCTTCACAGGTAGCAGCTGCTTCTCTTTCAATCCTGAGGAAATGAAACACTACCTGCATTCACAAGCCTGCTCGGTCTTCAACTACCACCTGAGCCCGCGGACTTTCCCCCGCTATCCGGGGCTCATGGTCCCACCACTACAGTGCCAGATGCATCCCGAAGAACAGCCCCAGTTCCCGATCAAGCTACAGCCTCCACCCGTGGGACGGAAGAACAGAGAGAGACTGGAAAGCACTGAAGAGGCAACTGCCCCCCAGCTAGCTTCTGCTTCACCCAGGATTAAGGTTGAGCCCATAGCGGACAAGGAGCTTGAGAGTGAAGAGCCACCAGCCAAAGGGAAGGACAAAAGTGAGGAGGAGGAGGAAGGGCCTGGCATGGTGATGCCAAACACCAGCCTGGAAGGAGAGAGGGGGGCTGTATTTGCCAGGCCAGCTGTTCCATCCTGGCCCTCAGCACCACCAGCACCTACCCGAATAAACTTCCCCACCGAAGAATCTCAGGGGCAAGGGGAAGGAGGTGGAGAGAAGCCATCCAGAGAGCCGGTGGGAGACACCGGGGTGCAGGAAAAGAGAGAGGATGCCCTGATGCCACCAAAACTGCGTCTGAAACGTCGTTGGAATGGTGACCGGCAGGCTGAAGCCCCCGAGGAGCATCAGAACGGGAAGCTGCACTGGAATGGCGTGCTGGGTGCCTCACACCTTGTCCCGCCACCCAAGGCAGTGACAGCCACAGCTGCATCAGACACCTAGGAACTAACTGGAAAGCGCTACAGTCCGTTTGTATTAGAATCCATGTATTTATGTAGCAAAGTTGCAAAGGGGGCGGGGGACTAGAATGCTTTGATAATTCTAGGGACTGGGACTTTGGTTTTTTGTTTTGTTTTAATTTGTTGAATCGAAGGTGAAACTCTGCTTGTCCTGGTTAGGAGAGGGAGGCGCTAACCTCTTCTGTGCGTGAAGTCAAGACCTTGCGCAAACTCCAGGAAAACCAAGCCACAGTCTCTCCAGTGAGGCTTATGAACTCCAGACATAATTTACTTTATATTCTCTAGTATTTATAGAAGCAGGAATCTGAATATAGTTTCTTTTTATGGCGTCGGGTGCGGCAGTGGAAAAGATTTCCTAAACAGTTCAATCGGAGATGCGATTTTTTAATTTTTTTTTTGTCGGCATCACGAGCTGTCGCTCTTTTCAGCGGTTTGGCGGACAGGAATGTTGCACTGTCTTTAAATTGAAACAGAGATTGCAGAAAGACAAACACAAAAAACCAAAACAGTTTGGCGTCAGTAGGAGGAAGCTGCTAAAAACTCAGCAGTCAGTGGTTTTTGAGCTAAGCTATATTTCTGACAAACAACTCTCATTAAGACTTGAAGACACAATGGTTGTTCTTTCAGCCTTCTTAAAATATTGAAAAAGCCATGAGCAATTGTAAAATCTTTCAGGGAAGAGAGTAGTGGAGTGGGAAATATAACCTAATGCCTTTAATAGAATGCATTAAAATATACCCTAGGTTTTTTCTTCTTTCTAATAGTATGGGTGGGGTGGGAAAGTGATTGGAAGATTAACCCTCTAATTTGATTGTGGTGAGTTCATGGAAAAGGAATGAGAGCTTTGTTAAATCTACTCCCTTTATTGTTTGGTTCCCCTATCACTTTGAGTCATGCCTTAAGTACATAGATACACTTTATGTGATCAGGGTCTGTTGATAGAAGAAGCTTGTATAACAGCTGGATCATCTTGACCGAGGTTGGGTTTCCATTTGGTATTGGGGGTTTGTCTCACTTTTAATACCATTGGGAGGAAAACGTTGTTTAGACTGACTGCGATGGGTGCGGGTATAAAGGATTGTGTGGAGGGACCGGAACAGGGCAGGGTGACATTGAAGACAGTGGTCCAGTGGGGGCAAGAGAGGTTCAGAGGTGAATTTTAGAGGGCAAGCTGGTACTGTAGTGCAGTTTGGTGAGTGGTGGTGGCTACTCAGACCTTGTTTTGTAAATCTTGCCACATTATTTGCGATAAACCTGCTGGTTCCCTGGATAGCTATGTTTTTCATTAGACTAATTGGCCTGGGCTTTGGATTACACCAAGGAATGTGATTCTTTCCTGTTGCATTGGGACTAATTTCTAATGATTCCTTGAAAGGCACTTGAATGATTGGTCTCGGCAGGGATAAAGTCGTATATATAGTGTTGTTGTATATTCAAGCAAGTCTAGGAAAGCGGTTTTGAGCAGGCTAGCTACTTTACTAGAGAACTTAGTATGTGTGAGCAGAGTACTACTTGCATACGCTATTATGCAACTATAAACCTGGTCTACATGGTTAAGAGGGAAGTTTGCCTGCTCAACTTGGAGCCAGTGAGTTGAAAACGTGACCATAAGGCCCTGCTTAAGCAGAATGGTGTACATAGTACAAGGAGCATTCAGAGACGAACTGCTCTGTTTGGTAACTACTGCCTGAGAGGCACTGGCAGAAACGTATGTAAATCAAGGGGCGGAGAAGGGGTTGTGATCTCTTTACTGGGGCAGCTCCGTTTAGTTGCAGCATCTGTGCCATGGGGCAATTCCCCCTTCATTCCCAGCTGCCCAATCTGTGCACGCTGCATTAGAACCCACTGACTTCCTAGCTCCCAGTTCTTGGCCGTAAATCATTCCCCCACAGGGTTGCCTTTTCAGCATCTAGGTTTACCTCCAAATTTGGAAGTGAGCATGGGTGGGGGGGAAGGGAAAGGCATTCCTGTCTTTCGGAACATCCCTTTCCCGAAGAGCGGGCCAGCAGATGTCAGTATGAACTCAGGAATAGAAACTCGAGGCCTTTCGAATCAGTAATGCATATCTTCATCCCCATCATACCCAAGTGCCAGAATCAAGGGATGCTGCTCCCATTTGAGGGGAAATAAAATCACCCGTTTCGTGCTTCTTTTTCCAAATGAAAGTTAAAACTACATTTAAAATGTTATTTGGCTTTAAAAGTTTGCAATCGGTTTGGGTTGGGGGTGGGAGGGTCGATTGTCATTGCACTGCAAACTGGGATCTCCAAGTTCAGGGATAAAGGACTCAGGTTCTCAGGACAATGGACCAGTGAATGCCGGGTACATCGGCGTTGGGGTGATGTGTTCAGCTTTGGAGAAGGGGGCGGCAAAGCCCATTAGGCAGCGTTCCTCTGTTCCCCAGCTGGCTCAGGAAGACACCTCTTTGCAAAGGTGTTCCTCCTGACCACACTTAACATTGCCAGCAGCTTAAAGGAGGAAGCTTATAAATACATTTTAAATAAAATAGATATATATTCCAGTGTGCCAAATATTTAAACTTTTAAAGTTTAAATGGTTGAAATCTCAGCGTGCACCTGTATTAACTAATCAAGAGCATGTTAATGTTTTAAACCATTTTCGCTTTGTTTAGCCATAGAGAATCTGTAGGAAAGGAACTTTAATGAGACAACCAGCTCTAATCTGAGGTTAGAGGGGGAGAATTGTCAGGGCAATGCCTAGGGTTGGGAATGTTAGCTGAGCATCTCCCCTCGGTGTTGCAAAATTGTCAAGCCCTGGGGGTCAGTCTGCTCAGTAATGAAAATTATTCCTTGCATCCCCCAGGGAAGGGTGAGTTGGGTTTTGCAAGGCTATAGTAGCTGGGGGTGGTATTTGGCTAATACTGCCCTGCTCCACATAGGGAATTTAACCTCTACAGTACTGTGTGGGTGAAGAGAAAGGAATGGCCTCCTCTTGAAGCATTAAAACCCTAGTGACAAGCTGTCACTGTCTTCGCCTACAAGACAGGTTAAATCCATTGCTTGGTTGTCTTATTTTTTTATTTATTCTATAATTATGTGTTTATTTTATAAAGTAACTTTTTTCTTTTTTTTCCTCTTACGGTTCCTGGTGGGTTTTAAAAAGGATTTCTTCTCTTGGTTTGAAATATTTTTAATCAGATTGTTTTTTAAAAAAAAAAAACCTGTTAAATTTTGGTGTGTTTTTAAGGAGAAAAAGTATTTACTGATAGAAAGTTTTTTTTAAAAAAAATAAATTCACTTTTTGTGAGGCATGTTCTTTGACTTTATTAGAGTTGATTCAGCAGGGATTAATATGGATGCATACACTCTGTTAGCTTGAGCTATCTGTCCACTGAAAGCAGAATTAAGTGTGTGTATATGTACATAAAAATGTAAAGTAGTCTTTAAATACTCCATTGTGCAGTGCCTTTAGCTGTCCCACTTTCTATAAAGTCTTCAAAAAAGTTTGCATATATATATTATATATATATATGAAGTAATGTTATAGAAATATATGTATAATATACATATTTTTTCCAGGGGTATCTGATAGCTCTGTATTTTGTTATGGAAGTTGAAAGAAAAAAAAAGTATTTTACCTCAAATTAAAAAGTTAAATAAACCTTTTAAATAAGTCGTCAAGGTTTTTTTAGTTTTTGTGCTTTGTCAGATTCTGTCTATATGGTGCCCATTAGCAGAGTATCTTCATGCCTCAGACACGCTAATGCATGGATGTTCACATGCATGGTGAGATATGGGCAAGAATCTCCCACATTTTACAAGATGGGAAGCAAATAGATTAAGTGATTCAACTGTTGTCTTACAAGAAGTCTCCAGCAGAACTGAAAACTGAATCCAGATCTTCCAAGTTGATTGCTTTAACCACAAGACTGATCTCGGCACTCTGGTGCCTAGCTGTTATATAGCACTTTGAGACCTGCGGAGGAAAAGTTCTCTTACAAAAGGTCAGTATGACTATCTGCGTTGTAGGGATGGTGAAACTGAGGCACAAAGGGGGGAGTGAATTGACCATCGTTGTATGGCAGAGCCATGAGTAATACCCAGGTGTTCTGATTACTAGTCCTGTGCCTTAGCCAAGGACCATTTTTTACAGGCTTCCGTAAATGCCACTTGCATACAGAATCTCGTCGCATGCATTTCTCTAACAACCCCCCCTCCTTTCTCCTGCTAATGGAGATCAGTATTTCCTTCTCCACAGTGCGCTGTCAGTAGCCATGTCATTGCTCCCTTAAACCCTTGAGTATGCCTCCTCTTCTGACTGTCACCATGACTGCTCTCTCCTTGGTACACATGCAGCTTTGTAACCTGGCAGCTTCGTGCTCTGCTGCTTGTGGTTCCTCTGGCCTGCTGTAAACTGCGTCCTGGTCCTCACGGCCGACACCCACATGCTGGTCATTCTGAACATTCCTTTGTGGAGATGCACAGTGCGTTCTGGCTGTTCGTATTGATGATACTCATGTCCTCCAGCGGGAGGTGCTCACAGAATGAGTTTGCCCTGTAGCTATTTTCCCCATCTCTCCAGAGAAGCGTGTGACCTCAGTGGCATGTTTCGGCTCCCCCATCTCTCATAGCTGGAGAGCAAACTCGAACCTGAATTTCCAGTGACTGGCTACTGTCCAAACTGTACAGATGGAGGCTCCTCTTGGAATGCGTGTGGTGAGTTAAGTTTTGGCGCCATTCGTGTACTGGAACTCGTCTGACTTTGGAGTTGTGCAGTTTTTTTGCCAGTGTCCTATTTTAACCTGCTCGTGTGCTCCGAGCGAGGCTGAAGAGGTGCCAAAGGCAGCTGGCTGCAGTGCAGTCATCCCATCATCTTGTCGTAATTATCCTTGGGTTTAAGTGCATTGTGTTCTTGTGCCCATCTCTAGCCCCTTCGTCCAAGCCTTCCCATGTACAGGGTATTTTTTGTTTGCCATTTTAACCCTGCCCTCTGAATAACACTAACCGACATAGTTGGGATAGATAAGCAGCTGTTAAAGAGCTACTGAAGAACTAACCATGCACCCCCTATAATGGAAGACATCCACTCAACGTGCAGTGGCAGACAACAGAGCAAACAATGTTGGGATATATAAGACAAAATATCGTATTGCCTCTATATAAATCCACAGTGCGCCCACATCTTGAATACTGCATGTAGATGTGGTCACCCCATCTCAAAAAAGATATATTGGAATGGGAAAAGGTTCCGAAAAGGGCAACAAAAACGATTAGAGGTATGGAATAGCTTCGGTATGAGGAGAGATTAATAAGCCTGGGACTTTTCAGCTGGGAAAAGAGACGGCTAGGGGATATGATAGAGGTCTATAAAATCATGACTGGTGTGGAGAAAGTAAATCAGGAAGTGTTATTTACTCCTAACACAAGAACTAGGGGTCACCAAATGAAATTAATAGGCAGCAGGTTTAAAATAAACAAAAGGAAGTATTTCTTCACCCAATGCACAGTCAGCCCGTGGAACTCTTTGCCAGAAGACGTGAAGGCCAAGACTACAACAGGGTTCAAAAAAGAACTCTATAAGTTCCTGGAGGATAGGTCCATCAGTGGCTACGAGCCAGGATGGGCAGTTATGGTGTCCCTAGCCTCAGTTTGCCAGAAGCTGGGAATGGGCGACGGGATGGATCACTTGATTCCCTATTCTATTCATTCCCTCTGGGGCACCTAGCATTAGCCACTTTCAGAAGACAGGATACTGAGCTAGATGGACCTTTGGTCTGACCTAATATGGCCATTTGGCTGTTCTTATGTTAACAGGTGGGGAATCCTCCAGACAACACCTGGCCCTAACAAGCTGTATCACTGAAGTGCTAGTAAATGGTCACCATTTTCCCCTCATTCCTATAACTGCGCTGTAGACTCTAAGGAAAACTTAACTGTTTCATTTGACTATCTGAAATTTTGCCTGGTGAGATTTCCTGCCATGAATATGAGTTATGTGCTGCGGTGGAGCTTGATAACCGCAAGGTTGGCAGGTTAAAGGATGAAACGTGTCTTTGAAGCCTAGGACTGTGCCAGCGGCTAGCATCGATCCCAGCAGCAGGAATCCATGGAAAGCTCTCCTTGGTTATCAGAGGAGGCCTTAATTGCTCAGTGATGGTACTGATGTGCGAGTCTCCTGGTGAAATAGGCTTCAGCCCCCCACCACTGGGACCCTGATATTGGATGGTCAATAGCAGAAGCCTTTTCACCCTCCAGATAAGACTGAGTGGTATCGCTAGTGCAAATGTTGGACGTCGATACAGAAGGCTGTGGAGTGCAGGCTTTTTCCAACAGGTGTGATGTGGCCAAAGTGAAAGGAATGGCTGGTGCAAAGTACAACAGAGCCAGGGTTAAACCCACTCATAGTTTTAATGTCTCCCATGAGCACACACTCACTTTCTCTTCCATCCAATGCCTGTCATTTGAAAGCTTATTTTGATTTAGCTTGAAGAAGTTCCTAATAGACTTTAAACACAAATAAGTCCAGTTTAAACCTAAATAAGTGTCCACAAAGCAACGGGCAGCAAGATTTTTGTATTGCAGTGGCGCCTAGCAACCTCCATTGTGTGCCAGGACACCATGGTGCTAGGCTCTGTACATACACAGAAGGATCATCTGTGCCCCTGAAGGACTTGCAATCTCTATATAAGAGACGGCAACTTGATCCAGAGCACAAGGAAACAATGAGATGATACAGGGTGATGCAATGGGCAGTGGTCTCAGCTCAAGCTTTTTAAAGTAAACCTAAACTGGCTTCAAAATCGCATTTTAAAGCGTTAGCCATGGAAAGTGGCCTTGAAGTGGAGTGTGGGCTGATGTCAAAGAGCCTTGTAGTGTGACTGAATCAAGCCCAGTGACTGATTCATGGTCATGGAGATTTGTGTCAGAAGGGAGTGGGATGTTGGGAGCTCCTGGCCCTGTGCTGACATCACAGTACAGTGCCTCTCTGTGATCACATTTCAGTGCCCCTTTATCATTCTCTTGTCAATTGCTTCGGCACAAATAGAATAGTAATGCTGCATTTCAGGTCATTACAATCCTACCTTTACCAGCTGCCCCCCTGCAAAATTTTCTCTTAGAAGCAAAGACATTCCTGGCAATGTCAGTCGGCCTTTCCTTCTGTTGCCTGTGTGTGGCTTGGCAAAGGCCTTACATTCAGTTTTTAAATGCACAATTAATAGGAATTGTATGTTAATTAAATACCCATTCATTACAAGGACATATGTATTAGGGTTTGATAGGGGCTGCTCACGGCGCTTCCTGTTTTTCTGGCTAATCCTCAAAGGTTTATACTAATCAATTAGTTTTTGTAACCCTAATAGCATTTGCTGTCTGTCAAATATAAAGAGAATGCATATTTGAAACACCATAAGTGTTTCCAGTGATAGCCCTGTGTTATGTATGAATCGGTGTCCTTTAGCACTGAAAGGCAATACAGTAGACACAAAGATTGCAATGGCTCACACTGAGCCAAAGGGCTTGATCTTTATTTGAATTAAGACTGCTTCAAGGCTCTTTTCCATGGGCAGCCTGCTGAAAAGAGCATTAATGTAAGAGCTTGTCTACATGGGGAAATTGGCCAGCAGAGCTGTAGCAGAATAATTATTACCCCAATATAGCTTCACTAGTCAATTTCCTAATGTAGACAAACCCTAAATGACAATTAGAGCCAGGTGTAGGGTGAACCCCTGTAAGTTTGTATTACGCGCTTGTGTAACATTAGATCACCGTGGTGAGTGGTGCTCATGAAAGCTGTGAAAGGGGACATTTTGCTTAAAATGAGTGGGGTCAAATTGGTCCCTTACATAACTCTGATTTCCTGCCATTTATCTTAAACTGCTTTGCAAGGGGGGCTAAACTCTGCATCCAAACTGCCCTGGGAGTTTAAAATCTGAATCTAGCTCTAAATGTTTGTAGTTTAAATCTCTCCCTGCCTTGCATATGGGGCCTAAAGTACCTGTATGGCCTCTGTTATAGTGTCTGGGCATCTTGGAATCTTCACAACCTCTCTCTCCCCAGCCCCACCCAGTGAGGCAGGGCAGTATGTTATCCTAATATTTTTCAAAATCTTTTACGAAATTCTTTCCAACACAAAAGTATGCTGGGAGGTAGAGAACAGCGTTCTCTCCAGGAGCTTTCTTTGTGCGTGAAGACGTGTGATGTAGATTTCTATTATGGTGATGGATGCTTTAGCAACGTGTGTAGCGACCTGTAATGTGGAGATCATTGCCTGGGCATTGGTGCTTAGAACCTCTCTGAATCAGGTCCCCCAGGAAGCTAATTTTCCCCTCTCTCATTCCTTGATTGCAGTACGAGGTGCTTGGACTCAGCCTGCTCCCCAGATATCTGGTTGGCGGTTAGAGATGGTTAAAAGTTTTCCATCATCGTTGTGTTTTGACAGCAAGCGACAGAAAACTTGCACTTTTTTGGCCAAATTTCCCACTTTTTCAATGAAAAACCATTTTTTAAAATCAAATTGAAATGTTTAAACCAAAAACTGTTTTCTAACATCGTTTGGTTCCCCTTTTTTTCATTGAAAAGGGAATATTTTGACAAAATAAACTCTTTATTTTTAAAAATTTTCAGGGAGGGGGGAATGATTGTCCTTTTCTAACCATCTCTGCCAGCTGTTCTCATGAGCCTCAAGGTGACCACACCGCTGATTTAAGAGCCTTTTTCCCTTCACTGAGCTCAGCTGAGGATTTTTAAACCAATGAGATTTTTCCAGCCCGGTGCTCACCCCTCCTTTCCAAATATTAGCACAGCCAAGAGCCAGGAATTCAAACTTAGTGCATTAAGTAGCTTGCTTACTCAAGCAGTTGCTCCAGGGGTTTAGGAGAAAGATGCACTTTCTTTGGCTTATCATGGTGGTCTAAAAGTTGACTGGGTGGGGTGGGGCAAAGGAAGGTCATGGTGAGGTTGGAACAGGGTGGGAGTCAGGGCTCCTGGGTTCTTGTCTCAGCTCTAAGAGGGGCATGTTGTCTAGTAGTGACTGCAGGGGATCGGGTGAAATCCTGGTCCTGTTTGTGGTTCAGGGAGCACGGTCAAGTGATGAGAACGGGTCTAGGAATCTGGATCCCTGGGTTCTATTCCCTGCTTTCGAGGAGTCGAGGGAGAAACTGGGAATCAGGATTCCTGGGGTCTGGTCCTGATTCTGGGGGAGTGTGATCTAATGGTAAGAGCAGAGGACTGTGGAGAAAGGACACCTGGGTTCCACGCCTGCCTCTGCACCTCATCTTCCCCCTTTGCAAAATCAGGATAATGATATGGAAACCACATAAAGGTTTCTTTCCCCCCATGCATGTTATGGGTAGTGATTTGGGTTCACTGAATAACCCCCACTTTCCACCTGCTCCTCCGCTTCACTCTGTCGAGCTGGAGTGTTATTGCAAAGCAGCATGAAAGCAGTTAGCACCCTCTGCTTGGCAATGGAGGGCATGGCAGAAAGAGCGGATGGTGTTATTGATCTGTTAGATTACTCAATTTCACCCGTATTGATCAGGTAATTGCTTTATCTCGGTTCTCATTTGAGCACTGCATTGCCTTCTCTGTCCCCCTTCCCCACAGTGCGCGCGCTCTGTTTTTTAACTCTCATCTGTCATAGACCTGGACGCCGCAGATTAAAGAGAGAGATGGGGTGAGAGAAGGATGAAGCTTTGGTAGCCTTAACCAGCATTCATTTCATCTGGCTGAAAGACGACGCCTGGCGTGCCGAGACAGACCCTTCTAAGCTACACCGCGAGTTTCACATAGGGCTGTACGCATTGCTGCTCTCGCGTCTTCGCATGTAAGCGCTAATGATCATGCCAGTCTGATAGTGCCCTAGGAAATACAGGTATCATGATGGTCTCCGGACATCCTCTTCTGCAGCCGTGCTTATCTCTTACAACATACCCGGGGGCAGAGTCTGATTGCCCTGGTGTAAATCTGGAGTAAGTCCTTGAAAATCCTGTCTGGCCCTTTCAAGGGAGACTGCTGAGATAAAAATCAGCCGAAATGATGCTAACAGAACTGTACTAATCAATTGGGCCTCATTGGTCTCAGTGCTGCACAGATCAAGTGAGAGATGAGAGAGATCCCCTTCCCCAAAGAATTCTCACTGCAAATAGACACAGTAGCCAAGGAAGGGTGGTTATCATTGTCTAGATGGGGAACTGAGGAACAGAGAGAAGTGACTTGCCCAAGGTCATACAACAGAGCCAAGAAAAGAACCCAGGTGTCCTGAGTCCCAGGCCAGGACCTGGAAGATTTTTGTTTTCTTGTTAGAAATTAACAGGAATATCAAATCTCGCCTCCTTGTCTTCCCTTGAGGTCTCCTCAGAGGACTAGAGAGCAGGTGTTGGACTTAGAGAACCAGCATTGCCCTGCGGCGAAAGGCAGTTCTGTAACAGATCTTTCCTGCCAACTATTTGTCAGGCTTCTATTTCTGCAAGTGCTCACAAAAACTGCACCTAGGGCGTGATTCTTCATTACCTAGTGCAGTCCCAGCAGGGTACCGTTGCACACCCGCTCTGCACGGGGGTAAAGGACTGCAAAGGACACAAGGTGATGGAGAAGTGGGGCCAGAGTTTCTATGTCTAGTTACAAAATATTTGTTTGCGTCTCAATTGCTCCTTGTACTGCGCTGGTAGTTGTGATGGCCTGATCTTAGCATGGGCTTGTTTAGACAAGGGCTGTTTGCTCCAGGGTAATTCTCTTGATGGAATTATACTACTGCTGCAAAGAGAACAGGAGGACTTGTGGCACCTTAGAGACTAACACATTTATTTCAGCCTGAGCTTTCGTGAGCTACAGCTCATGCTGAAATAAATGTTAGTCTCTAAGGTGCCACAAGTCCTCCTGTTCTTTTTGCGGATACAGACTAACACGGCTGCTACTCTGAAACTTGTGCTGCAGTGGCACAAAGTGGGGCTGCCAGGGTCTTGTCTTAGGGCAGTGTATCGGCACTGGGGATTGCAGTGTTTTAAGGACTGGTGGGGGCACTGGAACCAAATATGCCATTAGTCAGTCTGCAGAGAACTAACCTAGAGCCAGGTAAGCTGAAATGGGCCTATTTGCCCTAGGGTGCAGCCTGGTTTCCCCTTCTGTTTTTGGGTTCTTGCATGTAGCTATTCTGCATTCAAAGAAATAAAGTTGTTACGTTGCAACCTTCCAGCAAGAGCATTTAGATTGTTCTCTAGCTTCTCTGTGAACTTAGCAGGGATTCATATTGGGATGCTACTGGTACATAAGGGTGCAGTAACTGAGTAAAGACGGGGTATTTCTCCAGTCATTCAGGAAAATTGAGAAGACAAGACCTGAATTTCTAACATTAAAACCCTCTATTTTATTTCACTTTATTGAAAACCTCTTTGGTCTTTATAAACAATCAGCATAAACAGACTGGAAAAAAAAAAAGCACAAATCCAATTTTTCTTTCCTGGAGCCGATCGCCTTTAAACAAGTGCAGCAATGTTATGCCACAATGGGGGACCAGAAGTGTGGGAATTGGGTTTCTCTCTCGCCACCTTTCCACCAAAAGCCCATGGAAATTAATGGGGGCCTTTCCATTAGCTTCAGCAAGCGTTGGATCAGATCCATGAGCTCTGACCAAGACCTTTTATGCCTTCTTCAAACAGAGGAGCTCCAAGATGTTCCTTAGCCTGTAGATTTCTTCCACCTCAAACAATGGTTAAAGTGCAATCCCATGAGCGAGAGCTGGGAGGGTGGTCCCTTCATCCTAGATTTAAGGACCTTGACAATGCCCACTCTAGAAACGCCAGGAGAGATTTCACCATGTCCAAACTGGAAGTCATCCAGGACAACCTCGTTCACTCCCATTGTTCAGAAACGAACAGGCAGCCAAGTGTAATTCACACAAATGTTTTGTTGGCCAGAGCAGCTGGCTTGTTTGTAATAGTCTTCCTGCAAACTCAGGAAGCTGTTTTGCAAGGAGTACGTAAGCAAGGCAGTGGATTTGTGGGCAGCAAGCAAGGAGGAGTTTGGAAATTCTGTGGCCTGATTATGCATCCTTCGGGCACTGAGCCCTTGCTAACTTAAGGAGAACTTTGGATGCAGAAACAAAGTACAGATCCTTGGCCAGACTAAAGGAGCCAAATGTTGGAGGGGGCCTGATCCTACAAGACTTCAGCACCTGGAACACCTGGCAACTTCAGACACAGCTCTGCACAACTGGGCCCTGTTCCTGGTTGCAGCCTGTGGGTCCTGCCATAATGCAGATGTAATCCACCGGAAACAAGTGTCCTGCTATGTAGGCACTGATCACTGTGGTGTATTGAAAACTGCTCAAATTGTGCGCCCCTCAGTTTTAAATGCTCTGGAGTTTTTCCTGGTCCTGCTTGCAAGCTTTGGGGCTCTGTAAAGAACCAGGCAATCTGGGTCTAGCAGCTGTTAATCTACAAAGACTGGGGTGAGTTGTGCGCCTCTGTCTCGTCTCTGTTTTTTGGTTCCTGCAACCTTCCTGAAAGAGTGTTTTGTGGTTTTAATCTAACTGCTGTTTGTATGCCATGAAGAGAACAATCGCTAACCTAGCAGGTATCAGAGGGGAAGCGTGTTAGTCTGGATCTGTAAAAAGCAACAGAGAGTCATGTGGCACCTTATAGACTAACAGACGTATTGGAGCATGAGCTTTTGTGGGTGAATACTCACTTCGTCGGACACGTGCAGATGGAGTTAAACGGGGGAGCTATGTACCGGGGAGGAGTTAATGAAAGCCCAGCCGCAAAATACACTCAGGCTGACGGTTCCCCTGCGAGCTAAGCATTTGTCCTGCCTGGTGCATGTATCTGCTGGTACCTTGCAGGGCACCCATCTCACTCCATGCAGTGAGCAGCTGTGACCAGGCTGGTTTCTCTCAACTGCTGCTGCCTCCCTTTCACTAATTTCTTGTCTCATCCAGGGGTTATTGTTGCCCTCAGCCTTCGTGTCTCATCCAGGAGTTATTGTTGCCCTCAGCCTTCGTGTTTACTGGGGAATTGTCTTTCCCAGGCTGCCTCATTAATCTCATGTTAAAAGAGGAACCACACAAGGGGCTGGGTGACTCAGGAGACTCGTGATGGGGCAGGGAGATTTTTCAGCTGTAGGACCACGGCAGGGTGTTTTGTGCCTTCCCGTTGAGTAGCTGGTGCTGGCACAGGCAAAACACTGGGTTGGGTGGAGCTAAAATTGCTACTTTGCAAGCTCTTTTTGTATTGCAGCTACCCCTGTGGGGTCCTGGTCCATGACGGGCTGCAGGGCGCCCCTGCCATGTAGATAATTGTAATGCAGTATTGCAATTCCTAATGTTTGCATCATCTCTCTGGAACTGCTAATTATCTGCGGCATCTTTGGCAGCAGCTGGGGTTCTGCAGACACAAGGAGGTTGGGTCAGAGCAGGTCATATTGGGTGAAGAATTTATTGGATTAACTTTGCAATGTTTTGAAAAGAAATGATTGGGTGGAGTTATGCTTTCTGTAGTGACTCGGTCTGCGGAGCTGGGGGAATTATTCCTAAATATATAACAGGGCTGCAGGGCCTCTGAATGATGAGTCAAGGGATCTTCACCCCCCTTTCAAATCCCATGGGGATCGGGAAGCAGGTTGGGCCTTGATGAGGAGAGTTGATTGGGATTCCTGCCCCACCCCTATGCCCCTGGACCCGTGAAAATTGGTGAAATCACAATGATTTCCATTCTCATTAACATTTTTCTTTGGATTTTTTTTAGCTTTCGTTGAAAACTAAAAAAATGTTGATTTGGGAGGCAGTTGAAATATCAGGCTGTCTGGCAGAAAAGCGTTGCAAGTTTCGGGAGGTTTTCACCCTACAGAAATCTAAAAAATGCAATCAGAAATAGATGGTTTCCATGGAAACTTGATCCATCAAAAGAGCAGTTTTCCTTAGGGAAAAGGTGGGGATGGAAAACTTGACTAGATCTACTTCTAATCCTTCTCTGGCGCTGCTCGTCTGAGGTGATTATCAGTCTGTCAAAGGTCTTTATTGGCCCCCCATTAGCATAGTCCCTAAGCACCTCCTGGTCTTGGCTGTATTTATCATCGCAGCCCTGAGGTACAACAGGGCAGTGCTATCCTCCCCATCAGACAGGTGGGGAAACTGAGGCACTTCACACCTAAGTCACTCCCCCAGGGTCATGCAGGAAGTCTGGGGCGGAGCAGGGAAGTGAGCCCCCATCTCATAAATTAGTGCCTCAACCATTCAGCCATCCTCCCTCACACAGGTGCTTGGAAATTGCCCGGCATCTGTGGGCAGCGGGTGGGCTGGCACTTTTGAATGACCTCTACGGCTGCCCAGCTGCAGGGGTAATTTAGGCAGTAACCTTCTCCCTCTAACTGCCCCACACCTATTGGGGTGAGGGTGAGATCAAGGCCTGTGAATTGTCTGCCTGCTAAACATGGGGCTGATCCGGAAGCCAGCAAAGAGCCACCTGGCCCCTGCACCTGTCCTGCACAAAGAGGGCTGGGAGGGAGAGGAGGCAGCTTCCGGAGCGGAGGGTGGCATGGCTTGAGAGTGAAAGCTGGTCTAACCACAGATCGATCCTGCCCGGCAAGGGCGAAGAGCCTGCATCCCTGCTATTAATTTAGAGATCTCCCCCGAGAGGGGAAACTTTACCCGCCTTTCATTAGCCTGCTCAAACACACCGGCCTCCCCATTGCCGATCGCCCCCTTCCCACGCAGCAGACAGGGGAAGGCAGGCAGTGGTGAGGGAGCTAGCAGAAAAGCTGCTCTGTGATAGACAAGTCCTGCCGGTGTCTCTGGGGGAGCAGGTCGTTCGGTTCCGATCACTGGTCCACCTGTAGCAGGCCGGATGGGCCAGCGTGGGCCTCGGAAGTAGGGTTCTGTTCCCTGCTTCGCCAAAGCTGATCTTGGGCAAACCTCTTAGCATCTCCGTGCCTCTGATCCCGCTCTGTGCAAGGGGAGGGGAGGGCCTGGCCGAGGAGTCGGTGCCTTGAGAACAGGGGAACTTTGTACCGGGATACATAAGTCTGTGAAAACGACAGCCCTCCCCAGCATCGTTATTCCAGCACCCATGTCTGGGGGGAGACCAGGTCTAATGAAACTCAGTCAGCAGCTATCCCTGGTCAGTGACACAATCACAGATGCTCGCTGCTCTGAGAGTGAAACGTACAGCTGCACCCGCTTTAAGGCTCTTTTCTAATGCCAGAGGCAGGTACGACAGCTTTCATGTAAATAAGAATCAGGCCCAATGTTTAGTTCAAATTTCCCTGGATGAGATAAAGCCACAGGGACGTGACCAGCTTCTATCCTTCTGCCTGTATCTCTCTGATCTCTCTCGCATCCACGCTTTCAATCTCTTGTTCCAGCTACAGAATCTCTCCATCCATCCTACCAGGGGCGGCTCTAGCTGGCATCCATGGATGCAATTGCACTCTCAGAAATCAGATCCAGATTAACTTGTGAATTGGCCCCATATTAGGACTGGTCCGGACACCTTTCCATTGACAGAGGAGTCGCCGGGCCAAACAAAAGTGGGGCAGGACGCTGGGCCCAGCCCCACAGTACAGGAGTCACCACTGTGGGGTGAGTGCGGTGCAGGGGGGACATTGCTCTCTAGTGCATGCTTGGCCCCGGAGGGCCTCCCCTCCTTACTGGGCTGTGATGCCAGGACAGAGCGGGCTGGTGTTTGGTGCCCCCTAGGCAGTTTAGGATCGTGCACTGGTGCCTCCGCCCCCGCCTCCTGTAGGGTTTATCTTGCTAGTTACCCCTCCATCCACAGAGTGTCTTTATCTATCCTTCCGACAACAGACTCTTATCTGTCCAGCCTTCCATCTGCAGCATCTACCTGCCTGCCTAATTGACTCTCTGCCTTTCCAAAGTGCTACCACCCTCGCCCCTGGGGCTGTCCCCAGTTCAGTAATAACAAGATCTGTCCAGCTGGGTCAGGGGCTGGTCAGGGCTCAGGCCTATGTTTGGGTTTAGGTGTCGCTCCTGATTTGGCTAGAAGGCTCAAAGCTCTGGGACAGTGTGACCACTGTCACGCTGACATTCAAGCTGCCCTACTTTACAGGTACCAAGAACCCCCAACCCCACACCACACCCCTTTCATCCAATCAAAGCCTCTTATATAAGCCAGTCTTATGCAAGGCAATTAAAAACACCTCCGGCCCAATTCCTAGCTCAGGTACCATAATCCTTGAATGCACCCACAGTCCACGATGCAGACAATTAAGCTGATTCCTGCAGCTCAGTGGGGACGGGGACTAGCTGCTCTGGTATCTTCTTTTCACAGCTCAAGCTTTCGATCTATGGTGGCCATGTCTCTCGGGTTGGGGTGGGCTATTTGTACTGCCTGGCAGCTTGAAGGTGCCCTGGAGCAAGTATCGTCGTAAATTACTGCCAGAGCAGAGTCCGTGAATCGGTAAAAACAAGAACGAAGAGTTGGATTCCCAGGGCCAGGTACTCACTGACAGCGAGGGAACTGCTGTGGCATTTACACCTATTTCACAGCCCCTGGATGCTGCAGGAACGGCAGAATGTGACCTTGGGGTAAAGGAGAATGAAATCTCTAGAAGAGTCGTTTCTGCAGTGTCAAAGGAGTGTAAAAAGTCTGTCACCTTTCACTTGGCACAGGTGTAGACAGCTCAGCTAGGGGCCTGAGCACCTCTGGGGGCTCACGCAGTGTGTGTAAATGCATTTATCCTCACACCGCTCCTGTCTGGAGGGCAGTTGTCCCTATGTCACAGATGGGGAAACTGAGGCATGGAACGAAGTGATTTGCCCCGTGGACTTGGTAGCAAAGCAGGGAATTGCATTCTAATCTCCCCAGCCTTAGGCGAGGGCCTAACCATTGCTCCATCCTGCCTCGCAGCCTGCACCGAACCCAACCGAACAAAATGGCTGCCTGTCTCCTCAGACAGCAGCATCCATGGAGCTGAAGGCGGGGCGAGCTCCAACAATGAAGGCAGTAGCAATGTGAAACATGCAAGACTCAGGCCGGTGGGCTTTTTACCAGCCTCCGGCCCCCGTGGGTGCAAAGCAGCAGCCGTGTAGGAGAGAGGGCTGAGAGCACCTGCTCCGGGCCACTGGCGCTGGGTGAGAGGGAAGAAGGAAGGAGGGTTCCTCAGGCTGGCGAGGAGGCCGGCGCACCCAGGAGAGGAAGGGAAGGAACGCGTTGCTAGAGGGAAGGTTGGGACGTCCACGGCGGGGCTGGGGCTGACTCAGAGGGACCTGAGAACAATGGGATGGGTCGGGGTGCCAGAGGAAGGCTGGGTCCGTGTGGGGAGTGCAGAGATGATGGGGCGGGGATGTGAGGGTGAGGGCTGGAGCTGACCCAGAGGGAGCCCAGTGCAGCAATGTGGGGGCTGGAGCCAACTCGGGGGACTGTGGGAGCTGGGGAAGGTGACTATGAAGGCCATTGTGTTCGGGGTTGGGGGCATGAGGGGGAGCTGACTCGGGGGCCGGCAGGGGAGAGGGGAGTCGGCTTGGGCCCCTGGGTGCTGGGGGACTGGGTGTCGGTGGGAGGACTGGAGGCTCTGGGGGGCAGGGGGCACTGTCTGTGCAGAGGCGGTGGTGCTGGGCCGGGGGTCAGGCGTAGCAGCCGCAGGGGGCGGAGGTAGAGATGTGAGTGAAATGGGTTTATTACTCGGAGTCTGTTTGCCACGATTGGTATCGACCCACAGCTGTCACCTCTCATTGCCGCTAATGGGACATGAGGAGGCTTCTGTAACCAGAGCGAGCGGCGGTGCCCTTCTCGCCCGCTCGCTCCTTCCCACCCTTCCTCTCAGGCTTCGTTTCATTCCTTCCCCGCCCCCACCTGGCATGTTCGCTTCCTTTTCCCCTCCTCCTTTCATTTCTCTTTCCTACTCCCTCTTTCTTTAGTTCCTTTCCCTCCTCCTTCCCTTTCTTTATTTCAGGCTTTTCATTCACCCCCAGCCCGTTGTCTTGTCTTTTCCTCATTCCCTCCTTTCTCTTCCTGCTTTTCATTTATTCCCCTTTCCTTTCCTTCCTTCCTGTTGCCTTCTTTTCTTGTCTTTTTCATGTCCATCCTTTCTCTTCATTCTGCTCCTTCATTTTTCTCATTTTTTTCCTTCTTTCCTTTTCCTTTTTTCATTTCTCCTCTTTCTCCCATCACACTCTTCCTTCTTCTCATCCATCAGATCTTTCCTACGCTCACATGGGGACAAGCTTTGAATTTGGCAGGTGATTTTCTTAATAGTCAGCTGTCAGCGCTGTTCTTCCCACACAAGCCACCTGCTGGAGTTGTGGCTGTGCCGCTGCCTCTTGTTTCTTCTGCTTTCTTCCCCGACCGCCTCTTCTTATTGTTTTAATTTGTGATCTCGCCCATTGGAGGAAACTTAACTGATGAGAAATGGCATATTGATCTCCGGAGCTGCAGCGGGGATGGTGTCGTCCCCCGAGCCGCCCCGGCTCACTGAGGCACTTATCGGGTCCATTCACGTCCTTCCCACTGGGCCAGGCTGGGGAGTGCTGATATCTTAGTATGCGCCAGCCGCTTATGCCTTGCAAGGCTCTGATTGCCGTCCGGTTATTTGCAATTAGTCCGTGAGGAACTGGGTAGGGAACGTCCTTGTTTGTCTGCTTCTCAGCATCAAAGCGATGGCTTCCTTGGCTGCAGTAGCCTGGGCGTAAGCTCCGGTGCGCAGTTCACAGGCCAAGTATGGTCACGCTGCGGGACAAGAGACCAAACCATTGACTAGCAGTTCAGTGGGCACTGGGGCAGCGGGCTGGGACCCAGGCTTCCTGGGTTCTGTTCCGTGCTCTGAGAGAGGAAGGGCTAATGGTTAAAGCAGTGGGGTCTGGGAGTCTGGACTCCTGGCTTCTATTCCCAGCTCTAGGAGGGGCATGGGCTCTATTCTGAACTCTACCCATGGTGGTCAGGGAGGACAGACAATTGCTTCCCCCAATCCATTGTGAAAATAGTTACAGAGCGGCTCAGCTTAGGGCTAAGGACCAGGGGATGCACCTGTCACACTTCCAGGATAACTGCTTCTGAATTTCCCCCCTTTGTGGTCCACTCCAAGAGGGCCCAGTCAGGTCTCCAGTCCTGGGCCGTGCCCCTTATCCCAACCCCCGCTGACTGGGGGTTTAAGGCTGCTCAGCAGGCTAGTCTGCCTAAAAGCCACTGCCTATGGTTAGCTTCCTCTGATGGCTGTGAACAGCGTAACTGCCAGCAGTTGCAAGTTACCACCCGGCTCTTTCTAAGCAAGCGCCTTTCTTCTGAGGGTAAAAGGATCCCAGAGAACACACGTCGAAATAATAAGAGTGCCTGTACCAGAGGTCACTGCTCCGCCTCATGGGGCCCTGGGAGGGCATAGTCTTTCCAGCCCATCTGCAAGGGAAGAAGGTCCTGTCCATTTGCTGGATCAGAAAGCAGGCCTCAAATCAGTTCAAACCCGTCCCAGCTGCCTTATATTAATAAAGCCTCTTCTTTGTCTCTGCAAAACACAGTTTGAGCCACTCTGTGCCAGCCTCCCCAGCAGGTAGCACCTCTCTGGAGGTGTCTACAAATCTACGTGATTCATTTGAATCACCGCCCCACCTTCTTTTTTTTTTGCTTCCTGGGGCAGCTGGAGTAACCCTGCCTGCTGGAGTGGCATACAATCGCTGGCCCACAGGGATCCGTCAACTGAATACAATACAGTCCCCAGAGATGGTGCATGTGGTTGAATCAGTGCCCACAGAAATCTTAGAGCCGCCCATGAGTGAGACTAGTGCCCGTGTGGAGGCAGGGCATCACATCCACTTGGGTGCTGTTTTGCAGCATGGCTGCTCTCGCTCGTGCGAGGCCAGCGTAAGAGACGCAACTTGAGTGCCAGCGACTTGCATTAACTGTGCACCGGATACACAGCGCGGTGGCACTGGGAGTCGAGCCCTGGGTTCCTTTCCCCACTCTGCCATTGACTTGCTCTGCAATGTTGGCTAAGGTGTTGTAAAGTCCTCGGAGAGCTCTTGGTGAGAAGCAGGAGTTAGACGAGGTGGCTGCATCCAGGTTTCCATTGGTGAGCTCAGCAAACAACTCCCTTCTGTCAATCTCTCCAGGGAGATTCGAGTCTGGACAAATACCCAGATGGCTGGTGTATTATTTTCAGTTTTGTGTGTAACTGGCAAAACCTGCGCAGCCCTGGGGCTCCTGGCAAGGCACCAGCATGGCTCAGGGTGTTGCAATTGGTGGGCGCCGCTGGATCGGAGATACACCCCGTTGGCCACCCAGACAGGCTTCAGGATGGTAAATAAATGACTCCAGACTCCACCCAACGCTCTACGCTGTAGGGGCATGTGTGCGTGTGTCGCCTGAGTGTGGGTTTGGCTGCACTTCTTAATGGGTTTGTGTTTGTGTGTGCATGTGATTGTGAATGTGGCCTTGCGTTTGTGTGTGGTTGTGAGTGTGTCTGTGTCTATGAATTTATAACTGGGGGGGGGAGGAGTTCTGCATCTATGTGTGGTTGTGTGGCCATGTAGTGGTTTGTTTATGCATTTGTAGCTATGTGTGGGGTTCTGCATTTGTTTGAGGCTGTGTGTTGGTGTGGGGAAATGATCAGTCCAGATTACAAACATAATTTGTGCTGATGAATTCCAACATGCCTCACGCTCAGTTGCTCCCATTTGGGGTCTCCGCTCAGCCCCACCTGGGTGATATTTCGGACCAGGTTAGGGAAAAAAATCCAGCAACTTTGTAGCATGTAGGCAGAAGGGATCATGCATCCCTTTGCCTAATTAACTTTCAGGGAGCTGATGTCTGGGGCTGACGAATGGCAGAAAGAACAAGGTGGATAAATTTTAGTGTCTGAACGTTAACACAAGGGCTGAGTGTGTGCATATGAGAGGGAAAGCGAGAGACATTCAACCTTTCTGGAAATTGCAAGCTTTTGAGACAACTTTGTGTTGAAAATTGAATTCTCAACCGAAACACCCAAACTTTTTGACACAGAGTTTAGTTGAAAAATGTAAGATTTTTGGACCGGCAATAGAGCTGAGCTAAATGTTCTGACTGTCAAAAAGTGTAAATTTCAAAATTTTGATTTTTTTTTTTTTTGAAATTCTGAAAAATGGGGGGGACGGGGATTGAAAAATTCTCACAAACTATGATTATGGTTTTGTGAGCCACTCTAGTATCTCTCCTTCTCTCGGTACCCCCGACCCTTCCTACTGATCCAGCTCTTCCATCCCGCCTGGGCTCTGTGCTATCAGCCACTTCTTTGGTTCACTCTTGTGCATGTCTCCTGCTTTCACCACGCACACGGTCTCACTTTTGTTCATGTTACATCTTTTCTCAAATAAACCAGTCACAACTGCATAGCTTGTGCTCACGTACACCGCAGCCACTCTCACTCACGCAACACAGAGTTTATCCGTTTGGTCTCGTCTAGACTAGGGGCTTGGCTACTCATTGGGTTATTCTGGAATAGCAATTCTGGAGTAACTCCATGTGTGGAAATGCTTATTCTGAAGGAAGATGCTGGATTAAGCTAAATGGGAACCAGGCACTCTGAGTCCAGTAAGAATAGGGTGACCAGACAGTAACTGTGAAAAAACTGGACAGGAGGTGGGGGGTAATAGGAGCCTATATAAGAAAAACTCCCAAAAAATGGGACAGTCCCTTTATAAACAGGACATCTGGTCACCCTAAGTAAGAATAACCTGTGGAGTTATTCCGGAATAGCTAGTGCATTTTAAATTCACACTCTACCTCTAATCTGAATTAACTTTTAAATGTAGACAAACCCTTGGATTTAAAAGTGTCTGGCATTAGACTGAGTGACCTAGGCTTTAACTCGTGTTCTAAGGTGGTCTTGAGTAGAGATTTAGAAGGTGTTAATTAGATCAAGCTAAGTAATTTGTCTAGATTTAAAAGTACAAAGGTAGATCAGGAACTATCACACACCCTCTCTCCTCTGCACGCACGCACACTCACCCACCCACCCCGCTACTGTCTCTCTGACTGACGCACACTTCTCTTACACAACGTGCTCACTCAAACACAGTCCCACACAGGATCCCCAACACATGCATTCCCCATCAGTCAGCCCAGCGCATTTATCCCATTTCCATCATGCGAGTGCCGGTGGATTTAACCAGAAAATAGCCCCTGAATTTAATTCCCCTGCCCTCTCTTCCCATCTTCATCAACTACCCGGAGGTGGTGAATTAAAAGGGCTCACAGCTTCTCCCTGCCTGTCTGGAGTTAGAGCAAAAAGCAGATCAGAGCAGTGCATTGATCTGCAGAGAGGACAGCTCTCAATCTCTTCTCTCTATGTAAGTGAACAAAAAATTGGACTCGGACGTTCCTAGTGTTATGTGGAATGTGAAGAGGGTGGCTGAGCTGGGTTCAGGAGGGCTAGTCAATAGCATGAGCCCTATCAGAGCGAGATCCCCACCCTCGTGGGGTCCTAGAGCCCAGGCTCCAGACTACACCACAGTTAAACAGCCACATGGCCCAAGCCCTGCGAAGCTGAGTCAGCGACACAGCCCAGCTGCAGGTGGCTAATGGCAGTGTAGACCTACCCAGAGGTCCTACTTCTTGGCCCTGCACCTTGTGCGTCCTTTACACTAGTGTAAATGCTTCCCTGCTGATTTTACACCCACTTTGCACTGTTGTAAATGACTGCACCAAAGAACAGTCCTGCTGGGTCAGACCAAAGGTCCATCTGGCCCAGTGTCCTGTCTTCCCATAGTAGCCAGTGCCAGGTGCTTCAGAGGGAACGAACAGAACAGGGCGATTAGTGAGTGATCCATCCACTGTCGTCCAGTCCCAGCTTCTGGCAATCGGAGGTTTAGGGACACCAGAAGCTGCATCTCTGACCCATTGGCTAACGGCCATTGATGGACCTAACCTCCAGGAAGTTCTCTTTCACTGCTGACAGGCTCAGGGCAATGGAGATTCAGACCCAGCAATCTGACCCCTCCTGGCTCCTTCCTTAGAGTCACAGGCCTAGCTGCGCTTCCACAAACCGCACTGCTTTGGCCTCACGCAACTGGTGTTTTAGCCTCTGGTGCAAAACAGTCGCATTGGTGCAAAGGTCGAGTGCTGACACAATGTGCACCAGCACAACATAGCACAATTGAAACAGACACAGAGCTGCACCAGTGTAAGTCACATGGCACTGGTGCAAATCACGGCTGTGCCAGGGATTGTGCACGTGGCTAAAATCTCAGCATAGCCAGGGCCTTGTGCTAGGCAGCTGAGGAGCGATTGCCATGCCAAATGCTTCAGAGAAACCAAGGGATCCCTTGTGGGCCAACCTTCCCTTTGGGCAAACCCAGCGTTCCCCTGAGCGTCAGGTTGCAGAGATGTGTAGAGCCGAGCAAGCCACCAGCTGCTCTTCCTCAAACCCTCCGTCCGGGATTGTTTTTTTTTTAAAAGGTTCTTAACTGGCGCTAGGAGTCTGCTGCTCATGCATGGAGCAGGGCCAGGAGGTGGCCATACTTCCTGCCTGGGGCAGTGCCAGTGAAGTCCCTGTCCCCTCGGCCGCAGATTTCTTCTTTGACCTTGGGCGACGCACTTAGCCTTTTTGTGGCAGTTTCCCATCAGTCAAATAGGAATAGCAGCACTGCCCAACCAGACAGGGGTGCCGGGGGGTGAATACATTAAAGGTTGTGATGTACACAGGCACTGCAGTACCTGGGGGGTGTATCAGTACCTGAGAGCGACTGCAACTTGAGAGGTGTCCAGTCCTCCGGCTGTCAACGGGGCGAGCAAATAGGGCCCTGAGTAGTAATGATTTCCTGCAGCGTGGACACCTGTCCCCTTAGAATTAGACTGAGCACAGCTGACTCATTTCACACAGGCACCATTGAGTCTTGGTTTCCAGTCCTGGGCTGGATCCGAGCCAGTGATTTTGGAGGAGAACAGCTCAGCTGCATCTCTGAGACGTCCTTCCCCCTTTGAGCAGGCTGGGATGAAAAAACCCAATTCAGGCAACTCACTAGGTCTTTCCTGCCATTGGAGATCTCCCCAGTGCTCTCATGATTCTGAGTCTTGAGGGCTCAGTCGCTATCAGCCCCCTGGTCCCAGCCTGGAAGAACTTACTGTTTAATTAGGTGAGAGAGAAGGATTATCGTCCCCGCCCTCCAGGTGGGGAGATGGAGGTCACATACGGAGTCCGTGGCAGAGGCAGGAATTGAACCCAGGTCACTGGCTCAATGCCTTAGCCCCAAGACTGCCCATTACAAGAGTGGAGAAGCAAGACGTGCGGCACCCCGGGCACCCTCTAGAGAGTCGCCCTCATCGCAGACTCCAGAAAAAGGCAGCAGCTGGAAGCAGGAGGCACAGCCGAACCAGGCCCAGGATGAGAATGTCTGAGGTGAGAGGGGGGTTGTTAGCAGCCTGGGGCGGCTGGGCAGTGCCTGCGTTACCTAGAGGAGCTAAGTAGGGCGTGTCAGTGTATCCTGTGTTGCAGTGGCCAAAGGTCGCTGCAGCCCCCCCTCCTGCTTGCCCAATGGCCAATACCAATCTCTGCTCCCCTGCCCCAGAGTATCATCCTCTCCATGTCGGAGTTGGGGGCGAGGGGCAAAGCAGTGGGACAATAAGGTGTCTCTGAACGCTCCCGCTAGAGAATGCGTGGAACCAGTGTCAGCGGGTGAGATGTGCCACCGGGTGCCTGCAGTGCATCCTGTCTAAACTGCCAGCCCTCTAGCCACCTGATCCTGTGATCCGGGTGCAAGACGAGTTGCCCAGAGATCTGGTCCCATGCCTGCCTCTGCTTGAGTTGCTTTCTGCTTCCCCTCCTGCTGCTTGTTTGTCTTGGCTGTTTTAGACTGTGAGCTCTTCGCTGCGGGGCCTGTCCACCATATTCAGCACCATGCCTGGCACAACGGGCCCTGATCTCCGCAGAGACCTCTGGATATTGGCACCCTCATCTAACGGCTGCACAGCAGGCAGGTAACTGGGTGTCATGCCTTTTTGGAGCACTCAGCTTCCATATTCCATCTTGCTGGGCTTCCCCACCCCTAGCTGAGCCCTGGAAAGCTCCAGGCAAGGTCTCTAGCAGGTGCTTTTCAGCAGCTAAGCACGATCCACTCCCAGCCCCCTCCGAAGAGTGAGGGAACTTGTCCCCCTTTTCTTGCTGGGACTTTTGTTCCCTTCCCAGAATCTGCCACCTCTTAGCAGCACTGGCGTTCACGCAGCTCACTGCCTATGACAGGGGAGACCACGGCCTGGTGTCTCCGCCACCTGTCGCTCTCAGCAGGGGTCGCTGCGGAGAACAGCTCCCAGCCCCGGCTGCAGATGCTCTGCTTCCAGCTCTGCAGACAATGGCCATGGAACTTCTGCCTGGGAATGGGGTAAGGGGTGGGGAGAAAGGAGCCACGTTCACCCAGCTTCCTCTCCCAACCAGGGAGCCCACGCAAGGAGATGAGGAGACCTGGGGCTGACATCCCACGGAGCGCACCGCAGTCGGCAGCTGGAGACCTGCGAGGGTTAATGCGATTGTCTTTGCAACCACGGACGGCCTCCTGGGAGTGTGGAGTGCTGGGTTTTCATTTTAAGTAACCCTAACGCGGCATGTGATGAAATGCACAAGTCGCATGCGACAGACAGAGGGAGCGGAAGAGAGAGAGATCAAGAGGGATCCAGGTGGCTCGGAAAGGTAAGGGATCAGCAACCCATTTGCGGGGGGGCGGATGCTGTCTTTAATAAATAGGATTTTCTCCCTTGTGGGTATCTCCAGACCTTTGTCATTACTTTGGATTTCCAATCACTCAGTTCTTAGATCCTTGTTGTCCTCTGAAATCTGCTGCCACTCCGACCCTCTCCCATCCTTCTGCGTAGCCCAGCAGAAGTTCCCCTGGGAGCAGGTGGCTCTGTGCTGCGGGATGCATGCGGGCCATTGCTTCCCATCGCAGCTTTCATTCTCGCCCGAGAGTTTCCACTTTTGATGGTGTTCCCAGAGATAGACAGAACTTTAACTCCGCAGGGAATGAAACCCGCTCCTTGGGCGCGCAGGGGTCCATGGGCTGTCAATATTGTAACCTCAGGGTTCCTGCCAACACTGGGCTTGTGATCACCTCCAGGCCCCAGGCCTGCTTGGGTTCATTTGTTTCCCCCATTTAAAACCATTTTCATGTAACTAGAGACCAAGGCAACAACCCTGGTTGGGCAACTAACTTTGAAGTGTGGCTTGTTGTGATGGAAGCAGCACAGTGCAGGACTTGTATCATTTGAGAAAGAAGAGGGCATGGCCCATCCTAGGGGTGACAAGCCCCAGGGCGAAATGGCTCTCTAGCTGGAGAGGATTTAGCAGCATCCACAGAGCAGGGGAACCAGCGTGGTTGTGGGACGGTAGCGCCCGGCAGCTGTAGCGAGAGGCATCTCCCCCCTCTGCCCCAGTACCCGCTGCAGACCTCTCTCAAAACCCATCCTGTGTAGAGCTGGGGGGTGGGGATGGGCCCTGATCTCATTGAGATTAACCCCCAATGTTCCAAGGAACAGAGGAGGACTGGGATCCATGGGCCAGATCCTTAACCCCCCCAGATATAGAAGTCCTACTTACACCTATGGATCTGACCCAGTTTGGGCTCGTTCCATCCCACATTAGCAGGCAGATATATTAGCCGGGGTATAGTGTCCTCTTGACCTGCCTGAGCTCAGGGCAGTTTATTTACTGCTTTCATATCTCTAGGCCCCTAACAAATGCACTCCCAGGTGCTTTTGGCTGCCAGCCCTCTACGAGCATGTGGGTGGGGAGGGATGCGTTGGGACCGTCCTGGGCTGCAATAATTGCTAAGCATCATGATTCAAAAACTGGAACGACAAGACACCCTTCATGCCTGAGCTTTGCTTCCCACAGCTGGAGGCCTGGGAAGGGGCTGCCGGTGGGGAAAGTGGCACGGGGAGGGGAGTGGGATCACCTCAGATGGGCTGTGCTGCTGACCTGATTATTCCCTCTGATACCAGCCAGGATTGTCGGGTCGGTGCTGAGGGGGATTTACCCAGAGACAGAAAACCCCAAAGAGCTTCTAGGATTAGGTCGGGGCTTGGAGGATAAAGGCGGCTAATATTCCATCCCAAATCTAAGTCCCCTTCTTAGTGTGAATCCTAATCGGAGCCAATGAGAGAGAATTCACAAGGGCCCGATCCTCTGTTGCCCTGCGCTTGGTGCTGTCCGTGATACCAGCACAAAGCAGGGTGGCAAACAATACGAGAAGTGTCTCTTCTGATGTGCATGTCCAGCATCTACCCCGCTGGGGCCCCGCGGTCAGCAGCAGGATCCATGTAATCGTTTCTTTTGCCTCTCTTGCATGTGGGGTTCACGCCTCTGGATCTGCACCTCACAATCAAAGTGGGCCTCTCGGTCGAAAGGGCCAAGCCTCCCCTGGGTTTACAAGGAGAGTAAAACAGCAGCACTCCTTAGTCAGCCCCGGGTTGTCTCCAGAGCTGACGCGAATCCTGCAAGAAACCCAAAATCCAGACCAGTTTTGCATGGGGTTGGGTTGTGTGTGGGGAGCATTACGGCCCGGGGAGGGCAGTGCCCCCCCCCCCGCTCTTCTTTGCTGTATCCAGTGTGTCTCCGCCACTATATGGCCACTTGTCTTGGGGGCTGGTTCTGGTCCAAAGCTTTGCCCCCAGGATCTGCTCCTAGCTCCCGTGGCCCAGACCACATCCCAGCTGGGATGCACTGAGCCTTGTCTGGCCTGCCAGTTTCCAGGGCTTTCACCTTGAGTGATCTTCATCCTATTGAATCCTCCCACCCCCTCCTCGTTTAAGGTTTCTGTTTGACAGTGTTACAAAAGCCTTTTAAATACCACTTCCCCGAGAGACCCAGACCAGCGAATGAGGAGAGTCAGCACCTGGGGTCGGAGGAAAGACTTAGAGGGAGAGGGGGGAGAGATGGCTGAGTGAGGCCCAGAGCCTGATTCTCCTCCTGCGACTCCACCTCAGACTTCAGTGGAGATGCTCCAGCCTGACACCGGAGTGAGCTCAGAATCAGGCCTGCAGTTGGGGGGGCAGATCCTTTGCTGGTGTGGACTGATGAACATGAGCTATGGATCCAGCCATTGGTTCTGAGTGTGCCCCAATGAAAGGCAGTGAGAAGCCAAGAAGGGGGTTAAAGCGTCACTCCCCCAAAGAGGCAAATGAGGCAGACAGAGCGGGAGCAAGGTGAGGAGACAGAAACACGGAAGGATTTAAGGGGCACATGTTAAAAGGGAGTGGAGGCTAGTGGTTAGAGCAGTGGAGACAGGGTGTCAAGACTCCTGGATTCCATACCCAGCTTTTCAGGGAGTGTTATCTAGGGGGTTTGAACCAGGAAGGTGAGACTCAGCAGAGCTGGGCCCTGTTCCTCGCTCTGCCATTGGCCTGCTGGATGCACCCGGACAAGTCAATTCCCTGCTCTGTGCCTCAGTTTCCCCACCTGCAACATGGGGATAGTGATACTGACCGCCTTTGGAAAGTGCTTTGCCCTCTATAGATGAAAAGCGCTAGGTGTTGTTATCATCAGGCCCATGTTGCAGGTAGGGAAACAGGTGCGGAGCAGGGCAGGGACTGGTTGAAAAACTCAGTCTGTCAAATTGCAATTGTACTGAGTGCGTCAGTACAGATCGCCTAGTGTTCGTTACACTGGGGCCCCTTTTTGCTGCCGGGGGCAGAGTGCAAATGAGAATCAGGCCCTTGGCACCTAATACCTGAGAACCGGTAGCATCTGGTACTGCCAAAGCTAGGATTCGACCCCACGTCCCTTGCTCTGCCCACTAGACACACTCACTGATGAGCTGAGACTAGAAGCCGGGTGTCCTGGCTCTCAGCCCCCTGCTCTGGCCAGTAGCAGAAAACGACTCCATTAAATGGAGAGGTGGGGAGGGGTGTATGGGTCGCCTGTCGCTGCTCCTCCCCGGAGTGTCTCTGCTGAGGACAGAGCTGTCAAGCCAGCCCCTTTCCCCAGGGCTAGGCTCAGTTGCAATCTGGCCCCTGCGTTCATGGCTCCCTCCTGGGAAGAGAGCAGTCTGCCCAAGCCCTGCTCCCCCCTCCCAGGCTCCTGGCTGTTCCGATGTCCCCTAATCGGCTTGTTTTAATAGCATTAGACGCTTTTAAACAAACAGGCCTTTGACCCTCTTCCCCCCTCCCAGCTGTCTGCTAAGCAGGGGGAGGCTGAAACGCCCTGGGATGGCTGCGTGGGGCCAGCTAAGGCGACTGGAGGGGGATTTGGGGAAGAACCCAGCCAAGTCTTGCCCCAAAGAGACAGGCTGGTTTGTTTTGCGCTAACAAGCATGAAACGCTCTCCTAGCCACACCCTGTCTCTTCCATCTCCCCTCATGGGCATCTTCTTCCCCAGGGTTTCATCCTCCCCTCCTGGGCTGGGCTGAGCTTTGCGAGCTGGGACAGAGCCCCTGGAAACCAAGCTAGGGGGTGCATCTGGAAAACACTAAGCGCTGTCTGTCAGCACAGAGAGGTGAGGTGACTGGGTCAACAAGCCAGGCTGTGACAGAGCCAGGAGCAGAACTCAGGAGTCCTGCCTCCCAGATGTTGCTGCTCTAACCACTAGACCCTACTCCCCTCCCAGACCTGGGGCTAGAACCTGGGAGTCCTGGCCCCTCATTCCCCCACTCCACTCTAACCACTAGGCAGTATGTGGAGTGCTAGGATCTGATATATGCTGCTTACCCAGTGCCAGTTTGGGGGGCCGAGCCACGTTCTGCTCTGTCACCCTGGTGTAATTCTAGCCAAGGTGCTTCAGATACTTCAAGTCATGAGCCTGCGGGATGGGGGCCTGACTGTGGTCGGAATAACCCGGGGGGCAGTTACACTGCATCCTGCTGGGGGTAGTGTGGGCAGGGGGCGGGGGGAATAACTCTCTCTATGATGCAACACTTATCAACTCCCTGCCCCTCTAGAGCACCGGCCAGCCACCCCCCACAGGCGTTCCTGACTCAGATCTCCCTCTTTATAACTCCTGCCATGTGGGTCCCCCTTCCCCCGATGTCTCCCTTCCTCTGTGGGCCCGGTTCTGAGTGACGCTAAGGTCCCTTTACCCCACCCTTTTGCACTAGCAGAGCAGTGTCGCACGGAACCAGGCCCAGTGGGATTATTTCCATGAGCAAAGTCACTTGTGTGTTAGTCTCTAAGGTGCCACAAGTACTCCTGTTCCACGTGCTTAAGCTTTTTGAGGATCAGGACCTACAGCTGAATTCTCCAACTTTTAAAAGCACTCGACTTGTGGAAAGCAAAGCATTTCTGCGTATTGCTAGGGAGACCTTTGCTGGAAGGAAAGGGAAGTATAACATGAGGTCCCTTTTGAAAACAGACCAACCGGGTTTTCATTTCTGTGCATCTGTTAAACAGGCTTTTACTTTTCAAATAGACGTAAAATCCAGAAAACAAACAGCCCCACCCCCAGCCCGAAATAACGAAAACAAGATAAAGAAGCAAAGGAAGAAAGAAAAGCCATAAAGACGAGAAAAAATAAAGGAGCAAATTATGGGGAAAAGGAAAGAAAGCTGGGAAAGAAACAATAAAATTATTATTCGTAAACTTAAACACCAATCAAATAACATGGAGGTGTCTTTAGTCACGTCTTCCCCTTCCCATCTGTTATCCTCAGTGGCCTGTTTGCATTTCTGCTTTACCCCAAGCAGAGAGAATTGTCTTATTGTGGTTATTTGGCTGTAACATCCAGACAATATAATAAAAGGAAAAGGCAAATGCAGAGCTGGGGACGCTAGGTGAGGATCTGGCCCAGACTAAAGGCAGGATCTGGAATAAGGGAAACGATGGAATTGGTAAATTTCACCTTGAACTGATGGGGGTAGGAAGTAGAGGACTTGGGCCAGGGAAATGTACTCCCTACCCCCCCACCCGTTTGTAATGATTTTCTGTTGTTGTTTTCAATGTGAGTGAATAGTAAATCACACTGGCTGTTTCCAGTTAACAGAACGGAGTTTAGTAGCAATCGCCTTCTCCTCAGTACATTTTGGATCTAGCTATAAAGAGAACGTGATTTTTCTGCACCATGGGCCTGATCCAAAGCCTGTTGAAATCAGTAGGAAATCGCCAGTTGATTTCAGTGATGCCTGGAGTTGTCACCAGTTGCTTTGATATTGCTTCCGCGTTGCATGCAAAACCAGCTGCCTGTTTCGAATCTGCCAAATGCAGATTCTGTCACCTGCCTAGGGACCGTTCCGACACCAGGATCTATGAATGTGAGCAACTTCTTTCCCCCAAGTCCTCCCACAATGGAAGAAATCCCTTGTTTTTGTTCATTTGTTTTTCTAATAAACTGCATTAAATGAAAACTCTGGTGGAACGACTGACCAAAGTGGAGTGTTTGCAGGATTGGGCCATTGTGTGTGTGCGTGTTCGGAACAAACGCCTATTGAAGTCAGTGGAAAGACTTTCCCTGATAGTAGAAAGGCCCTTTACTGAACAGTTACTGGGTGCAAGTCTCTGCCAGTCTGCTCCTGAGCAGTCATTTGGTCTGTGCGATGCAAGTGCAAAACGTGTGGCTAATTGTTTTCCACCCTGGTTTTTTCTCCCGAGGATCCTGCCAATGCAAAATATTTTTCTTCTCTCCAGATTTTGATGCCCTTTGGTTTCCTGTTGCCTTTTCACCCTTTTTTTCCTTTAAAGTTACTTTTCTCTCTATTCTTTGCTTTAACACTGTTTTATCCCCCTAAAATGGCCCATTGCCCATTTCAGTAACATTCCCAAAGAATTTGCAGTGTTTGGGGGTTCGGTTTGTTTGGGTTTTTGTTTTGTTTTTATTTTCAAATTAGCCAGTTCAGACTTTTCTGGAAAATAAGGGTAAGTTCAGGAAGGAAAAAAAACAACATAGTTTAAAAAAGAGAACTAACATTAAATGCATTTCATCCTATGGATTCTTTTCTTCTAGTGGCAATGGGTTTTGTGGAAAGAGGTTATTAGAAAGCAGAGTGCAGAGGACTAACTGCAGTGTTTCTATGGGCCAATGGAAAACCCAGCAGGAAAATCCCAAACCCTTCCAACCTCAGGAGTAGGAGCTCTCGCTCCCTCTCTTCCCTGGGAGTGGGGTAAGAAGATTTAAAATTAACCCTTACCCCTCCTTGATATATAAAGATGAATCTTCCTAAAACCCTCAGTCTCTCTCTCGCTCATTCATTTCTAACTGCGTGCAATAGTTTCTAGCTGAAAAAAAATCCCCAGAGATCCACATCTCAGCAGCAAGGTAGGTGAAGACCAAATCTGAGAGCTCCCAAGATTTTTAGGTTTTCAAGGCTGTGATTTTCGAAGGAGCATTTTCAACTCTTTTAGTCAATTTCTTTCTTTCTTTCTTTCTTAGCCAGCTGTTTACCTAGGGAATTTCGGGTGAATGGGGTGTTTTTGCTTGTCACCCTGTGATGTTTGAAATCCTAAACTATGTTCAGATGCTCAAAAAATGATTATTAATCATAACCAATAAAGGAGTTTTTCAATACAAAAATATTGCATTTTCCTTAAGTAACAACCATAATGGAAGGGGGAAGGGGGAGTTTCTCTTTAAATCACAACAGAGTGACTGAGAAATTTGCCCAAATTGGAGACCCAGATCTTGGGGAAAAGTGAAGGTCCTTTGGTTTAATTTTCCAGCCAGGCATTTGTTATATAATTCTCCCTTCTGCTTCAGAAATATCAGGCCCAAGTAACAAATCGGTGCATCCCCACTCACAGTTTGCAGGGATGCCCTGGAGAAGACAGGAGTAAGAGGTCCAGACCCACTGAAGGACCTGTAGACAGTGAAGTGGAGAAGTCTCCTGGAGACAAGCGAGCAGGGGAAAGGTCTTCTAGAGATGTAGACAATAGACATGATTTTCTGGATGTTGGTCAAGGAGATGTGAGGCACAAAGGCAGAAGGGGACAACATCCCCTATAGCGCGTGGGTCTAGGTTGGGTCTCTAGGGTGCAGAAGGGGCTTTGGCTGGCTCCATATCCAACCTCTCTACGCACCTCACAGGGAAATCAGCAGAAGGAGCAATCCAGGGGAGGAAATCCACCCTCTCACAACTACCTGGTGCAAGAAGCAGAGGTGGTGTCTGGCTGCGGTGATTACACAGCTCTTCGTCTGAGGTACAGAAGCGATGGGCAAAGCCTGCTATGTCCAGTCAAGTGTGTCCAGATGAGGGTCAGCGCAGAATTGTTCCTTCCAGCTCCCTCTCCAAAACTCTCTCTCTCTCTCGCTGCCTCTCTCTCCCTCTCCCTTACCACACATCCCTGTTGGCAATCTCTCTGCCCCCGTTTCCCTCAGCCTCGAGCCTCGACTAACTCTTCGGATTTCTCCTTCTCACATTTGTTGTGACTCGCGGGTTATATTGGTCCCTCTCCTGCGTTCCTTGTTCAGTTTCATCCACTAGCTCCTGCCTTTTCTACTTCAACAAATATATTTCGCTAGTTCTTCACGTCACATCACATCCGGACCTCCAGCTCCAAGCTCTGAGTAGGAGTCGGCCTGATCTCCTTGATCACAGCCCTGATGAACCAGTGAATCAGTTCGTATTTGGAAAGTACTTTGGAGAGGCCATGCGCTATGGGCTCTTATCCTCGTTACACTCTGGCCCCTTTATGCAGCCGCTGCTGGAGGACCACGGCACCAGTGGAAAGGGGCCTCGCTGAGTATAAGAAAGAATCAGGTCCTGGGGGGCCGATCCTGACTGAGCATTGCCCAGTTCCACGGAGAGCTCTGTGTATTGTTGGCAGTAGCAGTAATCTGGGCCTCATGCTCATTTGCCCACTGCTCTGGCAACGTAAAGGGGCCTTAAAGAGAGAGTAAATTACAGCTATAATGATAAAAAAAACAGGGGTCCTTTTGGCACCTTAGAGACTAACCAATTTATTTGAGCATAAGCTTTCGTGGGCTACAGCCCCCTTGGCCTGGCTAGAACCGAATAAAGGAGCTTTAGTGTGGACAAGAATCAGGCCCGTTAAGTCTAAAGAAACACTGCACCTCCGAACTGTATACTGGAGAGCGTCCTTAATGATCGTTGGGTCTTCACTGGCGGGAATGATGTAGATGATCGGATTATATATTGTATCCTGCTCTGGTCCTTCGATTATTATCTTGATTTTTATAATGTTATTTATTAGATTGTTAAATACTTTTTTATTCTTCAGACGGCAAAATCCTCAGAGCAAGGACTGTTTTTGGGTTGTTGCTGGTGAAGGTTTGTCGGGCTCCAGTCTACGGTAGTGGCCCCTAGGACAAATAAATAATACAGCTGCTCGTCAAGTTACGCAAGACCCGATTTATGTAAATTTGAAAAAGTTCCATAAGCCAGAAATAGGATTTTCGAGTTGCGGAAATTTTTGCGTGACGTACACGTATACATTTCTGACTTATGCAAAATGCGAGTTACACAAGGCTTTCTGGAACGGAATGATTGCGTGAGCAGGGGGGCGTCTGTAATACAGCGTATCCATATGGCCCAGTAGTGGGAGCTGTGGAGGGGTGGTAGCTAGACCCCTGCCCAGACTTGGTTGCTGCCTAAGTGCTATTTGCAGCGTACGTATTAAATACCAATAATTCAGAGCAGGGCCCGTGCCACCGTCGGGGATTGTCTCCTCCAGCAGGGACGAACACACACACACTCTCTCTCTCTCTCTCTCTCTCTCAGCAGAACAAGGATATCATGTCCTGTCCTGGAGTGACTCTCTCCACATCCTCCGTGGGGCAGGGCTTGCCTGCCATAGCTCTGGGTTTAGGAGGGGCAGCTGGAGAGAACACCCCAGCCCAAGGCGTGGTGACAGATTTCTTGACACTCCCAAGGGCCCTTGGCCAAGGGTTCCCAGCAACCTCAGCGCACGCAGCCAGTGTTTATTTCCTAGATTTATGCAAATGTCGTGTGCCACCCGACAGTACGTGTTCTGCAAGAAACCAGAAGAGAGATCTCTGAGGGAGCCAGACTGTGACTCTTAGCTCTGATGTCAAATACACCTGTGAGTTAGGTAATAATTCTCCTTCCAAAGAGATGGGGAAGCCGAGGCATAAGGCTGAGAAGTGACTGGCTTAAGGCCAAGCAGCAAGTCCGTGGCAGAGCTGGGAATGGAACCCAGGAGTCCTGACTGCCAGCGCCCCTGCTCTAACCACTGGTGAGCACTGCCTCCAATGGAATCGGACTGTACTGTGCTCCAGAGGCCCAACAGTGACATGAATCGTTGACAGTGGCACTGCCCTGAGGTCCAAGCCCATATTCCTTTTCACTGCCATGGTGCTTTGATTTTGTGTGTCCCCAGGTCTGTGAGATGTACTGTGGCTGCGTGTCCGAGGGGGTCCCCAGCGCCTGCTGGATCTCAGGTGAGAATACAGACCATGCCGCGTGGAACTTCAAGGGGAGAGAGGAAAGCACGTCCCCCTTTCCTCCTGTGGGCCGGGCCAAGCCCTTGCAACGTTGCACGGAGCGAAGGGCCCAGTCCTGAGAGGTGCTGAGCACCTGCATGCCCTTGGAGGTATCACAGTCTGGGTACCTTTATGCAGCAACGTTACTCCCAGAGCCCTTCACAGACAGTATATGTGGGAATCGTTCCCCCAGCACTGAAATGCAGCCACCTCTGGGGTGAAATGCAGCAGTGGTTTAGCAGCCACAGAGCAATGCTGCATAGGGAGCACTCTCCCAGCATCGAAATGCAGCTGCCTCTGGGATGGAATGAGGCAGCTATTTATCATCCTCACAGCAATGCTGCACAGGAATCACTCTCCCAGCACTGAAATGCAGCCACCTCTGGGGTGGCTCTCAGCAGCTGTTTGACATCCTCACAGCAATGCTGCACTGGGGTTGGCAACTTTCTAATTGCACAAAACCTGAACACCCCTGTCCCGCCCCTTCTCTGAGGCCCCCATTCTCACTCCATCCCCCATCCCTCCTTCGCTCGCTCTCCCCACCCTCACTCACTTTCACTGGGCTGGGGCAGGGTGTTGAGGTGAGGGGGGAGGTGAGGGCTCCAGCTGGGGATGCAGGATCTGGGGTGTGGCTGGGGATGCGGAGTCTGAGGTGCGGGAGAGGCCTCCAGGCTAGGGCAGGGGGCTGGGATGCGGCAGGGTATGGGCTCTGGGCTGGAGGTGCAGGCTCCAGGTGGGGCCAGAAATGAGGGGTTCATGGTGCAGGAGAGGGCTCCGGGCTGGGGCAGAGGGTAGATATGTGTGGGGGGTGGTGAGGGCTCCAGCTGGGGGTGTGGGCTCTGGGGTGGGGCCGGGGATGAGGGGTTTGGGGTGCAGGAGGGTGGGGTCTCCAGCTGGGGGTGCTCTGGGATGGGGCAGAGGGTTGGGATGCGAGACAGATTTTGGGGTGTGGGGTCTGGTGGCACTTACCGTGGCTCTCAGGAAGTGGCCACTAGGTTCCTGGAGCCCCTAGGCACATGGGTGGCCAGGGAGGCTCCATGCGCTGCCCTCGCACTCACAGGTGCCACCCCCGCAACTCCCATTGGTTGCGGTTCATGGCCAATGGGCGCTGCGGAGCTGGCCCTCAGGGTGGGGGTATTGCACAGAGCCTCCCTGGCTGCCCATATGCCTAGGGGCCACAGGGACCTGGCGGCCGCTTCTGGGAGCCGCAGAGGCCCTGGACTTCCCGCTGCACCACCAAGCGGACTTTTAACGGCACAGGCGGCAGTGCTGACCGGAGCTGCCAGGGTCCCTTTTCGACCGGGTTCCTGGCAACCCTACACTGCACAGGGATCACTCGCCCAGCACTGAAATGCAGCCACCTCTAGGGTGGAGCGTGGCAGCTGTTTAACAGCCACGCAGCAATGCTGTGTAACAGTGGAAGACAGGAAGTCCCCTGGGAGTTTGGGGAGGCGGACGGCAGCCATAGCTGGGCTCTGACTATGCTCTCACTTGCTCTGCAGGGCTGGCTTTCCCAGACTGGGCCTACAAGGCAGAATCCAGCCCCGGCTCCCGTCAGATCCAGCTCTGGCACTTCATCCTGGAGCTGCTGCAGAAGGAGGAGTTCCGCCATGTCATCGCCTGGCAGCAGGGCGAGTATGGGGAGTTTGTGATCAAGGATCCTGATGAGGTGGCGCGTCTGTGGGGCAGGAGGAAAAGCAAACCACAAATGAACTACGACAAGCTGAGCCGGGCCCTCAGGTGTGGAGAAGGGGCCGCATGGGGCGGGGAGCAGGGGAACCTGTCTCGACCCAGGGCAGAGACTGGGGAGCTTATGGATCAAAGGAGGGACTGGGTGTTTGGTGGAGAGGCAGGGAGCAGCGCTTTCCAGCACCGCTTTCATCCATGCCAGGAGCCAGGGACACTAGGTAGCGCAGTCCCCGAGCTAGAGGGAACCACAGGGTCTGTCTGTGTCCAGCAGCCTCATTATAGTCCTCGCTGCCCAGTCCTGCCTCTTCCCACCACCAGGAATCGGGGCAAACTGGCGCCCGCTAGCTGTGGACCTGATCCAGGCCGGGATCTGAGTCCCCCGCTTTTAGGGGAGTTCTGGCCTCAGGTGTAGCACATGGATGAGAGGTGAACTGCGAAATCCGGAGATGGATTTAGAGGAGGAGGGGAAACTTATTTCAGTCTGGCTGTACCTTGGATGGACTCAGAGGGACACCCAGATCCATCGCTGACCCTTTGGAGCAGGAAAAGGAGGAGGAGGATGGAAAAGAGCGAGTAAGGGGACAGAGACCACAAGAGAAGGGGCCTTTATCTTTTATTTTTCTAGGAGAAGATAGTCCCTCTTCTCTGCTCTTCTCTTCTCTTCTCTTCTCTCTGTTGCCCGGCCTCCACCCAGCGGAGAGCAGCCCAGCGGGGAGGCAGACAGACATGGCCAAGTGCGTTGGAAATTTCTGCTGTCTCTCCTAGCAGGCGGGATCGGGTATTAATGCCCCAGTGCTTGCTGCTGCTCAGGGTGCAGGAGGAGATTTTAATGATTTTTTTTATACAAATGGAAAAGATTCCTGGGTCGTCTCTCGGCTTCACGGTGCTTGTCTGCTTAGTGACACGTCCGTCCGTCCCCCACTGTTCTAACGGGTCGGGCTCTTTGCTCTGCCCCCGCCCCCAGGTATTATTACAGCAAGCGCATCCTGCACAAGACGAAGGGCAAGAGGTTCACCTACAAGTTTAACTTCAGCAAACTCATCTTTGTCAATTACCCACTGTGGGACGTGCGCTACCCTCCCCCGCCCCTGCTGATGGGGGCCACCAGCGTGTACCGCCCGGCCGTGCTCTCCGCCGGCATGCAGAGCGAGGTAACCACAGGGCCCGGGGCTGGCATGGGGTCGCAGACTGCCCCGTGGCTGGGGGTGGCATGGGGTCACAGACTGCCCCGTGGGTGGGGGTAGGTCACAAACTGCCCCGTGCACGGGGCTGGGATGGGGTCACAGACTGCCCCGTGCACGGGGCTGGGATGGGGTCACAGACTGCCCCGTGGGTGGGGGTGGGTCACAGACTGCCCCATGCACGGGGCTGGGATGGGGTCGCAGACTGCCCCGTGGGTGGGGGTGGGTCACAGACTGCCCCGTGCACGGGGCTGGGATGGGGTCACAGACTGCCCCGTGGGTGGGGGCAGGTGGGCGTCAGTCCGAGGCTGCCCCAGGGACTCCTGGATCATTGTTAGGACCCTGAATATGGGGGTTCCCACTGCAAAGCTCATTCCCCCTCCAGCTCCTGCAGAACGTGATCTTCACCCGCCGGGCTCTGGCCAACCAGCTGGCCTTCCCCGGAGGCCTCAGGGAGCCGCTGAACATGGCGAGCACCGGGAACAAGAAAGCGACTGCCAGTGGGCCCCGTAAGTGCCGTGGGGGACGGGGGGACAGCAGCACAGAGCAGGGTCAGAGAGGAGCCAACAGGGAGGGACTCAGAAAGGGCAAAAGCCTCAAAAAGCCCCTCCCCCACAGCTCAACCCTCTCCCTGCCTGTCTCTGGAAATCTTTGGGCAGCCACAGCCGCCTTGCAGGTGTCACCTGCCTGGTTTTCAAAGGGTTAATCTCCAGCAGCCTGGACTGCAGACCCTGCCTGGGATGAAGGTGGGACCCAGGTTCAGTGACCCCTGCGGGGCTTTGTGGAGACACAGAACAGTCTGGATCTGCCCTGCCCAGGCCCCCTGCCCATCCAGGGCCCCTGGCGGAGCACAGGACACAGGGCCATTCTGAACCAGGGGTGTTGCTGCCCCAGAGCCCCCAGGAAGGGGCAGTAGGGCTGTGATGAATAGGCAGGAGGCTGAGCTCCAGCTTGCTCTATATTCTAACAGCACCTAGCGGCCAGATCCGGCCCTCATTGTTCCGGGCGCTGCAGACAGGGAGAAACAGTGCTTGCCCCAAAGAGCTCGCAGTCTGAATAAACAAGGGTAGGAGGGGAAACTGAGGCACACACCAGTGGCATGACTTGCCCAAGGTCACCTGGCAGGGCAGTGGCAGAGCCTGGGAAGAATCCAGGTGTCCTGATTCCCGACCCAGTGCTCAGTGGACTGATTGTCACCCTCCCCAGCCCCCCTAGCCCCACCAGCACACACACAGAAGGCCCAGTGATTGAGGTCTCGTTTTCAAGGGAGTTGTGGAACCTAGGATCTTGGACACTGGGTGTGGGACTCAGGACTCTCCGTGACGGGGGGGCTGCCTGGGGATGCACGGTGCAGGGCAGCTGGCTGGTGTCAGCTTTGGGCCAGTCTCACTTTGCTCCCTATCTCTGTTTCTGTCCCCAGAGTTCAGCTCACTCCCCTCCTCCTGCTGCTGTGGGGGAGTGCAGGACAAGTTCCCCCGCCTGGCCGCCTTCCCGTCGACGTTCCCACACTCCGGCCTCGGCCCCCCCTCCAGCCGTCAGCTCTGCCCCCCTCCCCAGTACGTCCAGCCCAGCTCCCCCGACTGGTCACGCTTCCCCAGCCACGTCTTCCAGCGTGGCCAGTCGGTGCTGCCCCTGGAGGAGAGGGCCCAGCCCCACAGCCCGTTGGGACTCCCCAGATCGGAAACCCTCCTGATGGGTGTCGGCTTCCCACCCATTAGGCTGCAGGGGAGAGAGTTCCCCGGGCTCCCATTGGGTGCCACACGGGGCCCCGAGAGCGCGATGGCCGGAGGGAGGCTGGGGTTCCCACCGGACCTCTCCCAGCTGGAGGAGGGGGAGGAGGACCAGGAGGCCTCCTCTGCAGAGAGCTGCCTCGGTGTGAAACCAGAGCTGGAGCTTGAGGGCCGGCCTCAGGCCAAGGGTGCTGGGAGTCTGGATCCCGGTGGGGGAGGTGAAGGTCTGCATTATCCCCCCGACTTCCAAGGCCTCCACCCCCCCAGCATCCCCTGCTTGTCTGGCTTTAAAGCTGGCAGATGGGTGAGGGGTGGGGGGATTTCAGCTCTTCTCCAGCCCTGATTGCACTGTCCCAGGGGACCCTGCCATTCCAGCTAGCTGACCAGAAGATCCCTCAACCAGCCAGCTCTCCGCACCCCACCACTCCCCCTGACTCAGGGCTGAGGAAGTTGATTTCCAATGAGGTGCTGGCTGAGCCACCAGAAAACCAGCCACCAGGGTCTGCCAGTGACTCATCCTCATTCACCCACAAATAACCCCTCCACCCACAGCTCCCCAGGGAGGTAGGTGCCCCAGGTGTGCAGAGCCCTCTGTCTCCCTAGCATGGTTCCAGTGCACCATACCGGTAGCCTGAGACACGCTTCATTCACACCCCAAACATCCCCAGCCTCTGTTCTGCTCCACAACGTGACCTGGGTCCCAGTATGTGATCAGACACACTCTCTCCGGGACAGCCCATCTGGTACCTGCCCCCAGGTCTTCACTCGCTTTGAACCTCTCGGCGTGTATTGCGGCAGCAATCGGAGCTGGTGTGCACAGGTTTGGAATCCTGGGGGGATAAACCCCGAGGGACTCTACGACGTTTTCCTTTTCGTTGCCAAGTTTTTCTTCCAAAGATTTAGGTGGAAAAAAACCCCAAACAAACAGATTGTTCAGTGTTTGGCAACTGGAAAATTTCAGCCAAACAATTTTACATTTTCAGCAAAACCCCACCCAATTTAGCCCAAAACATTGCCCCCTGTCGCCCGGGGAAATCTCTGCTTTGACTAAAAACCTGGTTTCTGTCGGAAAAAACCTTGAGAAGGAAAAATGTTGCCTAGCTCCCATGATGCTGCTGCTGGATCATCCGCAGGGATCACACATGGGACATCTGGATCAAATCAGGAGTCACCCCTGTGTCAGCTAAAGAACAAGGCTTGTGAGCGTGGGACGTATTTGTCTCATCAACTTCTTGTATCATCCAGCGACTTGAGGGGAAAAAGGCCTGCATAGGGTCCATATGGGGAGGCTGAAATTGACCCAATATTTCCCATTAAACACTCAGCTGCCCCCATAGGGTCATTCTGCCCCTTTTTTCTTCTGGTTCTCCCCAGCCCCCCCCCCCCCCATGCTGGGAACACGTGCTGGATGGCTCAGCCCCCAGTTCCCTTTGCCTGGCGACATATTGGAGACTGGGGGATGGGGTAGGGGGTTCTTTCCTCTTGACTTTCCTCCCTCTTATTCAAACATTTGTGTGGAGTGTTTGCTAGGAATCTTTTTCCTGGACAAGCTGCTCCTTCCAGTAGCAGAACAGGTGCGTTCTCTTTGGCTGCGCCTGGAGCCTGGAGGTTACCACCAGCCCAGCCTGATTTGTCCATCTGTACAAGTCCCAGTGACCACGTCACAATGCCGTCTTCCCCGCTCCACCCATTCGGCGATGCCCTCACCGCCCCACGGCACAGTCTGTCAGTGAAACAAGTGTGCATGGCCTGGCTAGTCTCACCCCGTCTGTATAAAAGATGACACCAAACCCGGTGAATAAAGATTGTTTGTAGACAAGAATCTCTCGGTTGTTGCCCCAAATCCCCATCTGGGGGGGGGCGGGGGGAGGGGACTGCTTCTCCAAATTCTGGATAAAATGCTCGCCCTGTTTTCCTGATGACCAGAACCACTTATTCCTATGTGCCAGTAGGTGGCGCTTTTTATATCACATCGGTCCTAGCTCGACTTTAACCTAGAAGCCACAGTCATCCAAAACCAGATATGCTTTGAAAAGAGCCACACTAGGTCCATCACGGCAATTGGACATGAAGCGGGAATTAATTCAGGGAAGCCCTATGGCCCATGTTAGGCAGGAGGTCCGGTCAGCTGGTTACAATGACGGTGATGCTTGTGCACAGGTGTGATGGCCGTGCCCAGAAATCCTAGTGCGGCGGGAAACGTGATGCAGCAGTGTGAAGGCTTTGCCACGCTTGGCAACTGAGCTGGGAAAAATTGCACACAGAGCGCAGGCCACTTCTAAAAAAGCTGGCCCATGGTGGTGGTTCTTATGCTTTGTCGCGCGGGAGCAGCTAGACCATCGTCAGCCAATATCAGGGTCCCTTGGTGCTGTACATAGACCTCGGCAAACTGGTCCCTGCTCCCAAAAACTTGTGATCCAATAGACCAGGCAGGCCTAGAGAGAATTGTCCAGCTGGGCAAAGATGGAGGGACTTGCTCTGGGTCACGTAGGCTGTGTGAATGCAGCTCTCCGGCGTCCTATACCAGTTCCCTCCCCACAACACCAGCCTTCCCCGGGCCCCGGCATGCTAAACAGCTGGTGGGAGCGAGCGTATGAGACTAGCAAGCACGGCTGGCGTGGATCTCGGGCTAGGACGTGTCCCATTGTCTCCATTGCTTCGTCTCTGACTGAATTCTTTGCCATGCGGGATGGGAGCCCAATCCACCCCCACCCCCCGTCAAGTGTGCAAGCCAGTGGTGAATGTGCAGCCCCAGGGAGGCCTGGCTTGCAGGGGCCCCTGCCAAAGGTGTTTCTTTCCCATTGCTGCCTCTCAAAGCAGCCTGCTAATGACTTACTCAATGGTCTGTAATGCGCTAGTGACCCCTAGTGACCAGCCTGGGCATCGCCGATTCCCCTCCAGTTCACCTGGCATTATCACAGTGGGGTTAATAGACAAGGCTTCCTGTCCCCCCGCCCCCAAAAGTTTTGGCGACACCAGGCAGAACACTTGGGGCCTAGACGACATGGCTTTCCCACATGGAAAATGTGAGGTCTACCCGCATGTCTGCCAGGCAACCTTGGGTACATCAATGCCCTGCGCCATGCCTCAGTTTCCCCTTCTACCCTTTCTATAATAATCCCTAAGCACTGTACAAAGGAGGAGGCAGCCCCATTGTACAGATGGGGAAACCGAGGCACAGGGAGGGGAATTGACTTGCTCAAGGTCACCCCAGCAGGCCAGTGGCTGGGCCAAGACTAGAATCCAGGTCGCTTGAGTGATTTCCAGCCCTGTGCTCTGTTCCCCAGGCAACACTGTCCCATTTGGTCCATTTAGTCTCTTTGGGGCAGGGAGTGTCTCTTGCCATGTGCACGTGCAGCGCCCTGCGCAACAAGGCCCAAATCTAAGTGCGGGTGGGGCCAGGAACAGAACCCAGGGCCAGTGCTTTAACCATTGGACCATGCTGCAGCTCCCTTTGGGTGAAAAGGACTTATTTTCCTTTCACATTCAGAATATAACAGCTCATGGACAGTGACCGTAGACAGATGGACAGCCGGGTGCCGGTAACTGAAAGGAAAACAGTGATGGTAATTCCAGAGGAAAGGCCCACCCGCCATTTACCTGTCCCCATGCAGCCTCCAATGCACTAGAACCCCATTCCGGCTGGGAACCTGCCCCGACACCAATCACACGAGGGCAGGTCAGTTCAGACACCACCTGCTGAACACCAGAGTGGGTTTGAGAAGGAGCGATGGGGGGTGCTGATCTTTGGGGGTCCCCTGCTGGCAGCTGCAGCGTCCTGACACAGCAGAGCCTGGGTTTATTGGAAGCTTCTTGACTCTGCTAAAGACTGAAGTGATAACAACATGACCCTGTGACCTCCTGGGTGTGTGCAGAGCCCAGCCCCGTGGGCTGATTGAGGCCTGTGGGCGTTACTATATTCGCAGTGGTATTCCAGAGCCCGGTGGAAGCTCTGTGGCGCGGGGACCACCTTTCATCGGTGTTTGTTCTGCGCCGAGCGCCATGAGGCTCTAGTCCAGGCCTGGGGCACCCAGGCACTACCGCAATACAAATAAGAACATTCACGGAGTTGTAGATTTCAAGCCAGGGGGGGTCCATTCAGCTCAGCTATCTGATCTCCCGCAGCTCACAGGCCGGAGGATTTCACCCAGTGATCCCTGCATCAAGCCCAGAGCTCCAGCCTGAGAGAGAACGTGTCTTAATAGCAGAAACTGTGGCCGACGTACATATCTGATTAGACCAAACTGCGCCTGTTCATGTTTCAGAAGAACACACGAATCCTCGGACCGATCAGACTCGGGTCAATGTAGTCATGTCTCCCGCTGGGGCCAGCTTCAGAGGAAGGTGCAAGGACGCTAATGGTACACCCTGACCATAGGGCTTTGTGGCTGGGCGTGCTGGCCCTTTAAGGGGAAGGTGGGCTTAACCCCCCCAACCCCAGTTAGGGCTGTGGATGGATCAGATGACTGGTTTCCTCAGCTAGAGGTGCTGAGACAGCTGTAGCAGGGATACAGAAAAGATGCCCAGGGAGCAGGTGTTCTGTGCTTACCTGAAAGAAGGGTCTGGGCTGCAGCTGTGTGCAGTGAGGGGCAGCAGGAAAACCCTCTTCCAGAGGGAATCAGGAAGTGCTGTGGGAAGGTATTTCTAGAAGGAAGCAGCCTGGCTAGGACAGTGCAAGCAGGGGGGAGTGTGACAAGGAACTGGCAGTTGCTCAAGGATCTTGGCTGGACCTTTTGGGGAGGACAGGAGGCAGCTTCCCCATCTGCAACTTCTTTTGCCCGATGGCAAAAAGGTCAACAGGCTGCTGAGCTGGGGAGGCAGAGAGAGAGGAGCTGAGGCCTGGTGAACATGAGACCTCCCCAAGGGCACCCCTGACTGAGATTCTCCTGTTCACGCATGACTCCAGGAGCTGGGGCTTTAAGAAAAGACCAAAAGGTCATGAGCCTTGTAAGGATTCACAAATCTGACTGAAGCTTGCAGACAAAGGGTGATCAGGTGCGTAAGGTGTTGGCATGCAAATCAGGAGAACTAGATTCAATTCCTGCCTCCTTGGGTAACCCACTTAATCCCTCTGTGCCCCAGCCCCTCCTCTGATGCAACCTTCCTTTATCTTCTCCTCTCTTTGCACTGCTGGCTCTTGGGGGCAGGGATTGTCTTGCTCTGGGTATGTACAGCCCCGAGCACCGTGGGGCCTTAGGTGCTACAGTGATGCAGCTGGCACTGATCTAACCGTGAGCCTTGGGCTCTACCTGTTGCCTGCTGAGCAGAAATGGTGTCACAATTTAAATCTTAATATAAAGCCAATGGAAAACGTAAAGGCCTCCGTAGTCCTTATGTTAGCTCTGTCTTAACTTGTACCTGGGCAAGAAAATGGGAGGGAGGGAGGTTGCAGAGAAGGCACCGGGGAAGAATCTCTGGCCTTCCAAGCATCTGCAAGCCTGTGCCACCCCATAGGCAGAATCCCCCTTGCTTGGGGAGCTGCCCTCTGCTGGCTGGATGGGGTGCGTGCTCTGGGTATGTACAGCCCCGAGCACCATGGACCGCCATGGATGGAGGTTGGTTGGGGCCATGAACCCTAGAGTGCAGAAGAACTGAGTTGCTCAGAAGATCCTGAAGATCTCCCCCATGTCCACTGGAGATCCCTCTTCTCCCTTTCCCCCCAGGCCTGACTGCATCCTGATTGCTTCTTGCAGAGTTGCTCAGAAAATGGATTTTCCAGCCTGTGAAAAATTGAAATTTTTTTTTAAACTTCCATCCCCAAGCCAAAATGCTGAAATTTTTCACAAAAATGAAATCTTCCCCCCAAAAAGTTTTGAAACAATGAGAATTTTTTTCAGTTCTATTTGAAATGCTTCCTTCAGATTTGTACCCTTTTAATTGTTTTCATTTCAAAATTTACTCTGATTTATATAGGAAAAGCAAAAGTGGTTCTGAACCAAAAACATCAATTTTTTTTTTTTTTGGTTCCAGTGTTTTTTAACGTTTTCAAAATGTCCTTTGTCCATTTTGTTTTAAATGACTTCATCGGTTGATAAGAACACAAGAACGGCCATACCGGGTCAGACCAAAGGTCCATCTAGACCAGTATCCTGTCTTCCGACAGTGGCCAATGCCAGGTGCCCCAGAGGGAGTGAACCTAACAGGCAATGATCAAGCGATCTCTCTCCTGCCATCCATCTCCACCCCCTGACAAACAGAGGCTAAGGACACCATTTCTTACCCAGCCTGGCTAATAGCCATTTATGGACTTCACCACCATGAATTTATCCAGTTCTCTTTTAAACACAGTTATAGTTTGGGAGATTTTTGGCTGTGCTGAAATGGCATTTTCTGACGGAAAACGGTTTAGACATTTTTCCAACTGGTTCTAATCTCTACTTCTTTGTGTCCTGGGATCTCAAAGCAACTTAATAGGTGTTATGGGTTAACACAGGGGTAGGCAACCTATGGCACGGGTGCCGAAGGCAGCACACGAGCTGATTTTCAGTCGCACTTACACTGCCCGGGTCCAGGCCACTGGTCCGGGGGGCTCTGCATTTAGTTTTAAATTAATCTTAAACATTTTAAAAACATTATTTACTTTACATACAACAATAGTTTAGTTATATATTTTAGACTTATAGAAAGAGACCTTGTAAAAATGTTTAAATGTATGACACATGAAACCTTAAATGAGAGTGAATAAATGAAGACTTGGCACAGCACTTCCAAAAGGTTGCTGACCCCTGGGTTTATACTTCCCAATCTTCCCACCCCCAGGCAGGGTTGGCGGGTAGTGGGGGTGTCAAGGCAAGGGAGGTGGGTGTGAAAGGGGTTAAACATCTCCCAGATATAACAATTAAGGTTTTGCACCTTCCAGCAGTGGATCTGGAAGCCAGTTAAAATGATTAGTTAAACCCAGGGGATAAGGGGAATTGAACCAGGAATGGCGCCTCTTAGTGGACTAGCTAGGAAGTACAGAGATCTGGGGGTTGGGGGTGCTGCTTACCGGGGCCAGGCGGGAAAGGGGGAGCTAGAATTAACGTTACAAAGGCTGGGGAATATGGTCCTCCCGTCCCATGGAGGGGGGAAACTGAGGCACGGATCATACATGGCTGGGATTTTTGAAAGCAGCCCCAGATTTTGGCTACTTCCAATGTTTGGGAACCCAGCTGGAGACCGGGCTCTCCTCTGCCCCACCATTGGAGGGGGGGCACGCTTACGTCCGCGTAACCCGGGGTGAACAGTGCAAGCTGTGCTTCACGCTTTCTTTGCACTGGTGTAAACGGGGGCGCTTGATCCAGGGTAAGGAAGAGTCCGCCCCGCTCCAGGCTTAATTCTCAGAGGCAAAATCCCAGGTGCTCTTCCCCTGAGCCCCAGAAGGGGCAAAACGGGCTCGTGTGTCCCCCGTGTGCCGTGCCCCCACATGCGGTGTGTCTACACGAGGGGAGCCACACCGGAGCTAATAATGACCCTGGTGCAAAGTGCCCAAGAAAGAGCCCAAAAGTGGATGTGGAGTAAACAGCTGAGCTCCCCGTCCAGCCAAGGGGAGTGACATCCCCAGTGATTGGGGAGGGAAAAGTTTCGCAGGGAGAATTGTCCAGATGTCACTTTCATTTTCACTCTCTCCTGCCCACCTTCCCAGCGGCAATCCAGTGGGATCAGGTCAGCCCTTCCCAGCACCCCCACCCCTGGGGTAACCCCTCACCCCACCAAGGCAATTTCCTGCTCTCCTCCCCAGCGTCCTCATTAGTAACCTGTGGGCAGCTGCGGGGGGGCGGGGCGGGGAGGTGTGTGAATGTGAACCTCTCTCTGATGCCCCCAGGGCAGACGGATAGGGGACTCCCAGGGGAAGTGGGGGGCTGTGAAGGTGGGGAACCCTCTCTGGCACCCCAAGGACAGGGGGGGTAGGGGACCCCTCTAGCACCCCCAGAGGGAGGAGGGTTGGAAAGCCCAGGAACAAAACCGTAGGGAACACCCAGGAGAAGGGTAGGGATGCTCTCGGGCACCCCAGGAACAGGAGGGGTAGGGGGGCTGTGAGGGTGGGGGATCCCTCTGGCACCCCGGGGGCAGGAGGGGTGGGGGGCTGTGA
>NC_133779.1:46957280-47051048 GCF_003597395.2 Chelonoidis abingdonii
AGCCTCAACGAGACCCGCGACCAGCTAATGCGCCTCTGCTGCTCGCTACTCGCCCGACGAGTCCTTTACCGTATTTTGGGACTCTCGATCTTAATATTAATCTAAGGCCTTTTCCATATATGACCATTAGAACCTGCTTGGTCCCAGGACCCGAGAATAAGGAGTCATGCATGTGCAAGTGGGCTGAGTACAAGGGTAGCAGTTTATGCAGTCATTCCTAGACTGTTCTTGGCGATGTGATATCTAGTAATGAACACTGGGCACATCACCAATACTCACACCATCCTTGAGATCTAGAACAGAGCAAGGACGTGTATCCATGCCATTAATGCTCTTACCCTGCAAGTAGTGGAAGTTTAGGTTGGATATTGTAGAAAAAACGCTAATTGAGCAGCTCCTAAGGCTAATCCTCCTCCTGCAGGGCGCTTGTGAAGGCGATGAATGCTGGATACACTAAGGGTAGGTGGATTAGAGATGCGTGGAGCGGTATTATCCGTCGAAGATTGAGTTAGAAGATAAGATGCAAAGTCGCATTGACCAAGCCGCACTCGAGGCTTAAGAGGGTATTAATTTCAGAGTGGTATCAATGATGTTACTGGTGGAGGACTTCAAGTGCTGGGTGTCAGAACACGTCTACAGGAAGATTAGGGTACAGAGCCCATCTGCCAGACATTGTCGAAAGATAGATGGGAAGTATCAAGAATTCAGCAACACCAATTAATGACTGTCTGCAAAATTCACAATAGGGTCCTCAAGATATACTATCATTTCTAGCCTCAGAATACAAACAGTGTACATTATACCAAATAGGATGCCACACTCGTAGATTGTAATGAACTTTACAAAGACCCTTTTGCCATGAAGCAGTATTCCCAGATTACATTATATCTCCATTTACATTAGCGTATTGCCAATATAACATATAGCATCCAACATCACAGCACCACTTCACTGTACCCGCCCACTAACCTTGACATCTAACTATTTAGAGTATTCCAGTCTGCAGGGGGTAGTTCAGACAGGCAACTGGCATACTTTCGGCTCTTTGAGAGAAAGCTTCTGCTCTGACACACACTCCAACAAACCCCATTTCCTGAGCAACTGCAGTCACCCACGCCACAGACGCTGTCTAGGGACCGTGCTCCAACTCACAGTCTCCGGTGTGTACCGCACGGATGCCTTGAGGTACCCCGGACTGATAGCCGTGCTTCTACACACATTTGCTCAGCACACTGAGCAGCAGCCAGTGTGATGAGGCAGGCCTGAGCTGGTGATTAGATTAACTCTAACCCTCAACATTCCAGTATTGCTTCCCCCAGGGCCCTATGGTGCTCGGGCTCAGCTACAGTCTGACCAGGGCTGAGAGCCACGTGGGGTAGTACAAGCCAAAGAGTAGTAAGCTGCAGGTATTGGTGCAAAAATTAAGAAGTGAGCGGAAATGTCCCTGTCCCTTTTTGGAGCGGGTGTGAAGGTCTGAGGTCTTTTTTCTGCAGCCATATAAAGAGAAAGCAGGAAAGTCACATCCTCCATTATCCTAACTATACATTAAAAACAAGTAATATCGGCTGTTAGGAGGTGAGCCTGCCCTCCATAAGCGACCCAACCACCAGCAGACAATAAGGAAACCCGATCTGCTCAACATAAAGAAACACCTGTTGTGACACCTGATAATTATCCGGCAGCCGAATTCGCTCTCTAGTCAAACGTTGTGGCTTGGGAACTCACTCTTCTCATATTGTCTTTGCCTTTATGGTCCTACTTCTCATGTAGTGTAGGCTGCATGGTTCTGTTCGGTGTCTTATAGAGATGTGTTTTCCATCCGTCTATTAAATCTACACCACTTAATTCATTGCAAGTTAGTAAATGAGACTAAAGGAGCTGGGGTCTGGGGTTGGAGTAGAGAATTTTTTTTCTCATATTGGGATCGGTCAAAGAATTATTTGTAATACCTCGATAAATGATTTTGATTAAAGGTCAGCTTCAGCGGCTCTGGCAGATGAGCCTAGTCCACACTAGGGTAAAAGTGGGGTCAAAGGCACGTACGTCTTGGGAACATCCAGGACCACAGCCCCAGATAAGAGCTGCCAATCTCACATCTGCGACTATATCGTGCAGAATCACTGGAGTCCCCCAGGTAAGACCAGATCCCTTACTGGCCGCCACAAAAATGTTTGTCTATTGGGAATGGGAGCAAATATATGCTCAGTGTGTGTTATTCTGTTTTGGTGACTGGTAATAAAAAGAGGTAGTAGCGACTATCTCTGTGTAAGGCCTGTACTGGTAAAAGACGACCCACAACCCGCAGTGAGAGTTCACTCTGAGCCATGGAAGGTGAGGGTGGGTGCCCTTAAACAACAGACGGATGTACCACCTTGAGCCCCATAGGCAAGAGGGTACCCAACAGTGGGTGCCCCTAAGTTTCAACAGCAAGCAATAATGAAAGAGTGATCTGTATCTGGAACCCCTCGCTCCATATAACCTAAATGTGGATTCAACGTAACCTACTCTGCTAGCAGACTCCGAGGCAGTGGCAACTGCAGCTTGAAAGAGAGCCCAGCAGACATGCAGATTTAACTTCAGAGACAGCTAGTGAAAACAATAAAGCGGCAGAGCTCAAACCAACATCTAGCATTGGCTCGTCTCAATAAAGCCGGAAAGAGATTAGTGTCAGTGGTGAGTCTCCCAGGCCTGTCGTACCTAGATCACCTGGATCCCACGCAGAGGCACAGCTGGGATACTGGCATGAATGGTGCGGCAAGAATTACCAACCCTAGGGACCAAGAGTGTACGGCAGAGGGTGTCAATGTGCTCTGATTAGCTGAGGACACGACTACTTTCATAGCCCCGACCCCAGGTGTTGCCGAACTGTCTGGGAACCCCTGGCTTGCTTGCTGAGTGACTCTACACCTTGCTTGTGTCTGCATGGCCGGTCTCTGATCACAGTTCTGAGACGTGCCCTCCTGTGCCTGCTGTATCTCAGGACATCCCCAACCCTGGCCGACTCTGACATGCTCTTGCATTCCCCCATTCCTGCCCACCAACTGCTGTCACTCTGTGCAGACCCACCCATTGTGATGCCTAGGCCAGCTGCCTACCCTCGGTTCCTCAAACGGGGATTCGGCGGATCATCAGCACAGCACCAGAATGGAAGAAGTTCCTCTTAGGGCAGAAGTAGTAGCAATATTCATCCAAAGAGAATGCGGTGCCTGCCTCCCTAAGGAGCCATTGCAGTGCCGTCAGGAGAGGTGCAAGGGCAGGTTCTCGGATCACAGGCCCGCCTGGACCTGCTCCAGGATGGTTTGTGGCCTATTTTCAGAGGCTGAGAACCTGCATCCAACCTTGTGTAAAGGCGCTGGGGCTCTCACACAGCCGAGTGCAGACAGATTGGGGTTTGTGACATCCTGCCGCAACATTTGTGAGCGTACCAGACAGATCAGTCTACTACTCTCAGCTTTACCCACAATGGGACCGACGATTTCCGCAAGAGATGTTATTGAGTGTCCTGAAGTAAGCCAGGATTTAGGTCCACTGCAGGAAACCGTGGAGGCGCTTTGCTCCACACACCATTGCCATGGACTTTCCAGAAAAATCATACCTGACCCCTGTAAAAAAAATCACACTCTGTCCCCTGCCCGCCATTAGTGGGTGTCTGGGCATAGGGGTGGCAGGGGGGGGATGAGGGGGAGAGGCAATGAAGTGCCACTCTGCTTGGGGGCACAGTAGTGGGTCGGGCGAGGAGCGAGGCGGATGCTGGACTGGGACCGAAGAGGAGGCAGGAGTTAGCACGCACTACGATGCTGTGCTGAGGGGATGTTACAGGGAGTCTCTGCGGCTAGGAGCGGCTGTGCTGAAAGTGTAAGAAGACATGGACACCAATCCTGGGACTCATTTGGGCCTCCCTCTACTCCGTTTCCTCTGTCATGGAGAGTCGGAATTGTCACGACATTCCAGCCGTTGGCCTAGCCCAGATCCCATGGCACTCAATTCATGCTCGGTGAAACGGCAGGGGTCCTTCTCCGGAGCCTACTGCTATTGGCTTGAGCCCTTAGGAAAACAACTGAGGGGATCCTGCAGCTTGCTTCTCTCAGCCCACAGCAGACGCTTCAGCACCAGCCTTGAGCCCTCTGTGATCACTCACTTACATTCAGCTCAGAATTCCACCCAGGGGCCCGTCCCCGGTCTCAGCCTGCACCGACTCCCACGACTCCCAAGCGCTGCACTGGGAACGAGGACGCTCTGGGAGATGGGGGGCGCAGGCAGGGTGCCTCTGCCAAACAGAGACCGGCGGGCAGACGGGGGGTTTTTTGTATGTGAGTCCCAGCAGAGCAGTGCATCACAGACACCCCACTCGTTCTGAGCGTCTGGGAGAGCGAAACGCCCCCAGAGAGGGGACAGGGAAGGAGCGGGAGGTTCCCAGCTCCAGATCTGCCTGGACTCCCACAGGTGATCGTGATGGGGAGCGGGGAGGTTTCCAGCCTCTGTAGACTCAGATTGCCCAGCATGACCCACGGTTTGAGGGGTTCTGTTCACCTGGAGTCCGCCTGGGACCCATTCCCTGTACAAACCCTCATCCTGAGGATAACCCTGGTGGCCCACACAGAAGCGTGAAGTCCAGCACGAGTGAGTAGCCTAGTCCACCCGTGAGCCCTTATCCGACGGGCCTCCCAAGCCCAGCTGCTGTCCTACCCCAGGGCCTGGGGGCTGGTGACTCCAGCTGCCTCCCCCCTTCCTGCCCAACAGCAGCAGACTCACACTTCCCACCCTCCCAGGGTCGTGCAGGCAGCAGTGGGATCCCCCCTCAGTACCTCGTGCCCAAGCTCTTGCACGGAGACACCTTCGCTCTATATCGAGGCCTGGGGTAGAGTCAGAGAAACATGGACCCTGAATCTGTTCCGCTGGGCCGCTAGGCGCTTCTGTCACGCACCTCCAGGCTGATTGAAGAGATTGGGGCAGCGGACTCACTCTTACTCTCTCCGTCCTCATGGCTCAGTGTCTCCCTAGGCTCTGGCTTGTCCCGGGAGCTGGCAGAAACCCCTGGGCTTCACCCCAAGCTCGTGCTCTCTGCATTCCCATGGAGTGAGCCGTTGTATTCCTCCATGCCAATCTCCTGGGCGGCAGAAGAGAGTCCGCCCCGACCAACGGAGGCGTGTCAGCTGGACCCGGGGAACCGCGTGTTCCACTCCCCACCCTAAGACCCCTCTGGGGGGGCTGAGGGTGGGGGTCTCTGTGGCACCCCAGGGAAGGGGGGGCTGTGCCCGCTCAGCAGCAGCAGGAGGAGGGATGAGCTGGGGGGGCTGAGGGTGGGGGTCCCTCTGGCACCCCAGGGAAGGGGGGGCTGTGCCCGCTCAGCAGCAGCAGGAGGGAGTAGCTGGGGGGGCAGGATACCAGGCAGCTCCTTCCCCTCCTCCCGCAGCAGCCTGAGCTCCCCCCGGGGCCCCCCCTTCCTTCTCCTGTGGGAGAGGGCGGGCGCCACTGGAGCTGGGGGAGGCTGGGCTGGGAAAGGCCGGGGCTCGAGAGCCGCAGCTAGGCCGCTCCCTGGGCAGGTTCCCAGCCCAGGGGACGGGGCTGGGGCAGCCGGGGGCTGGGGAGCGCAGGAGCCGGAGGGAGAACGTCCCTTCCCCCAGCGGGGATGCACGGAGCCCCGCTCTGCTCATTCCAGCTTTTCCCTGGGGTGCCCCCCTCCCTGCCCCTTCTCGCAGTGAGAAGGGAGAAAGCAGGAGGCGGGACGCAGGGATAGACAGGGACCTTTCAAAGCAGATTTGCAGCAAGCTAATAGCAAGAATTGGTGCATTATTTTTTCCTCTTTTTCCCACTGAAGGACTCAGCCAGAGCAGGAGCAGAGAGAGGCAGGGAAGCGGATGGGAGAAGGGAGGAAGAGAAATAAAGAAGGAAAGAATCTCCATTTCGTGCAGAGGGGGGGTTGCAGGGACTGGTGCATTTTACGCTGCAAGGGAAAAGATCTTGGGGTTCAGAGGCAGAGTTCAAGAAAGGGGTCATTAGGCCTGCAAAGGTGGAAACTGGGGAGTCTGTTGAGGACCAGACAAGAACTGCTGTTTATTTGCAGGGAGCCTGTGGATTTTTTGCTTTCGTAAGCTGGGTTTGCATGAGCTGGTATTTGATTTTCAGGGTTCGTTTGGTTTTTTTTTTAAAGGAAGAAACCGATTTGTGTCAAGTTTAAGAACCTTAAAATGCAGTTTGGGGGGTTAAAAAACTAGGAATTTTTTTTATTTAATTTTTTAAGGGTTGAACTGGACTCAGAAACAGTGTACATATTATTGTATGATTTTTATTGATTATTTATTTTTCAATGATAGCAAGGAAAGGCCGAGCTGTTACTCTAAAAGAAGTGCCAATTTGTGGAAGAATCTGAGCTTCTGGTATTTTTTTTTTTTCTGCTACAGTTTTTCAAGTACTAGGCTAGGGATTTTTTTTTTTTTTGGTCTCTGCCCTGCAAACAGAAGAACAGCTGTTAAAACTGGATTATAAGGATGTTTTTTTATCTGTGTTTTGCAGTTAAGACTTGAATATTTTGAAGAAAAACTGCTTTGTTTCCTTTTACATTTTTTTAACAGCATCTGTAATCTTGAAAAGACTATTTTTGGGCGTAATAAAAAGGCGAGTGTGTGTTTTAGTTTTTTTCAGAAGAAAACAGGAGGGGAAAAATTAAAAAAAAGAAAAGGAAAAAAAGGACTATGTTCAGACTCCAGCTCAAGATGGACCTGCAGCTTCCAGGATCTTGATCTGTTTTCCTCTTCTGGAATTTTTTTTTTTCTGGGAGGGTGTGATTTTAAAATTATAAAGGCAGTCAAGAAAACAGAGATTCCTGGATTTTTGGATCAGCGAAGAAGACAAGAAGAATCATGAGTGTGAGGCCTCCACAGACTGCACTAGACAGGTATGTGTGTGTTGGGTTATTTATTTTTTTGTCCTCTTAATGCTTGTGATTGAATATCAAATTTAGTAATGCTTCTTTGGGATTTTGATTCATTTTTCTGGGCAGGGCTTGTTTTGAATTGAGCAAACTGGCTACTTTGCTAGTTTGAGTGTGATGCAAATGGGGGGATTGTTGGGGGCTACTAGTGCTGCTTCACAAATTGTGTTTGGGGTGTTTTTTGTGCCTGAATATATATGTGTGTGTGTGTGTGTATATGAGAGAGAGAATTGGTATGTGGGCTGTGAGGATTTGCAGGCTGGGGGAATGCCTTGTTTGTTTGTCCACAGCGGGAATTGGGTATGTGGTTTTTCTACACAAAAATGCTTCTAAATAATTTTACTCTCAGTACACGAGTTGCTCCCTGGCTGGGTCAACCCCTCCTCCCCCACTGATCCTCCAGCTTCCTCTGTTTCCATCTCCTATGCAGACTGCAGTGGGTTGTGGCTGGGCCTAGTTTAGGATGAGCGTTATTCCATGTATGGTACCCAGGTTCCTCTGCAGACTGTGTGGTCACTTGGTAAATTACCTAGATAAGCTCCCCTGGAAGAGGAAATGCCCTCCCTCTCTCATGCACCAGGTCAGTACCTGATCCTGCAGTCCTCACGCAGGCAAGGCCCCCACTGGAAGTTAATGGGAGTCTTTACTGCAGACGTGACCCGTTTAGCATGGTCTCTGGTGCCTGGAGGAAGGTTGTTGCAATCTGCCAAGTGATGTTGGGGGGTGTAGATAACCCAGGTGGCAGGTAGGGTGTAGGCAGTGAGGCTGGCTGCTGTAGTGGGGTGGTGGTAATGGATTGGGACAGTGCCATCCTTGCTGGGGGCTGGGGAAGGCCATTGGATTGAAACAGAGGGGAGAGAAGAGCTGGAAGGTTACCCCACCACCACCATCTCTTCCTCAAACAAAAGTCCATGCAGAAAACATTGCACCAATTCTTTCCTGGACTGCAATATTCTCCTTTCACCGCTGTCAATGGTTGAATATTCTCCAGTGTGGAAAGAGATGAGATAAAGCAGGTATTTTAGTGCATGCTGCATGCTTGAGTTGTATTTTTATTTAGTTTTTGGTCCTATCCCTTTCTGTGCTGCTCAGAGGATTTTTATCAACGCACTCTCAGATTTCTCAGGGCCACCCAAGCGGGAGCTGATCCATGGAGTTTAAATCTCTCACACGTTTTCTAAAAGTTGATGATAATGAATAGTATGGTGCGTTTTTAAAAATAAACTTTGCATCCTCTGAGGAACCCCACTGTGCCTAGAAGTTACAGGCTAGGCCTGCATGTTCCCCCTAGCAGGTGCAGTGTTTACTACTGCAAGTAGTCCCACTCAGTAGCAAGCACTACTCCAGCTAGGTAAGGTCACGCCTACACTGTAGGTGCTGCAGCTAAACTGCTGTAGTGTAGATGCTTCTTACAGGGGCCAGAAGGGGTTTTCGGTCGATGTAGGTAATCCACCCCGTTGGTCGGTGGTAGTTAGGCGGAAAGAAGAATTCTTCTGTCTACATGGCCGTGTCCACACTGGGGGTTAGATCGGCAGTCAGGAACGTGAACTTTCTGAACCCATGACAGCCGTAGCTAGGTCGATCTAACTTCTACGTGTTGACCAGACCTCTGGGTTTGGAGTGTTAGCTTCATGCTGAAATGCATCCACCTCTAGGGTGGAGGATGTTAACAGCCAATGGTTAGAGGCGAAGAACAAACCCCTTATGAAAAGTGCCACAGGACCTTCGCGGCGCCTACAGCACTGTCCCTGCTAGGATTTGAAGTGGCTTGTATTAAGCACGCTGCAGCACTGGTGTCTCTGACACCTGCCTTTGGTAGCAACTGGCTTTGGGCTGGTAGCTTTACTTTTCCCTGAGCAGTGTTGGCTGTGCAAACAGCAATGGTCTTTCTCTGGCCGTTCAAGCTGAGCTACTCCTGTATTAGAACAAATACAGATTTTGATTAGGCAGGTATTAAACCCTGATAAGTTGGGGCCTGGTGATTCATTTACTTACTGATATTTCTCTTGCTTTCATTGCCATAGTAGCCAAGTTCCTGCAGGCAAATGAAATCACAGCCAGAGGTGGGACCCCATCCCCAGGTCAGATAATACTGTGGGCAAGCCAGAGGGGCTGGCTGGGGGCGTTACGCTGACAGTTTGAAGCATCTAAACCACCTAGAAATTAAAACCTTTCTTGGCTGTGGTGGGCCCAGAACTCTGTGTCTGCAGGATTTCAGCTGTCATTGGAGCTCCTAGCACTCCTGGTTATGATGATACAGCCTTGCAGCTGCGACCCTGGGCCGGGCTGTTTGAGTCTGCATGCAGGCTGCCCCTGCGCCTCTGCTGATGCCCAGAGCTTTCCGAAGGAGCTGTGTGATTGGCAGGAAAGCGGTACGGTGCACAGCTGGGATTGGGACCCATTGGGCAGCGGCCGCATCTCCAAAAGTCCCGCTGGCTTCTTGCTGCTGCTGAGGGATGTGTGGGAGGCTGGGGGTTGCAGGAAAACACCCTGCAGCTGTTTATGGGGTAGAGGACAAAGGACCCCAAAATGGAGTAGAATAGTGGGAGCCTCCCTCTCCCTCAATCCCCACCGGAGCCAAGATACCGCGGAAGTGGGGAATGATAGGAGAAAACAGTGGATGCCTTGCAGACGCCATTCCAGTCCTTTTTACGTGTCCCTGATGGCTTCTGTGCCCATATTCCAGATTCACCTGTGGCGCTTTGCCACAGCAAGCTCTGACATTGGGGCATGCGTCAGGGTGCCTTTTTGTTCCCAACAGCAGAGGCCCCAGTGGCCAGAGGCTTCTGAGAGAGGAGCACGGACAGCACCTGGGTAGGCATCCCAGAACCCTTCCCAGTAGCTGTGGGTAGCAGGTGGTCTGAGGTTTTCACTCCAGGCCACAGGAGGCTATCAGACATTCCTAGCATTTGTATCGGCCCCTGGGAAGGTTAGTTTGTTTGGTTTGTCCCTGCTGATGTAATGTGCACTGGCCAGCCTGTTACATTCTTCCTCTGATCGAAAGAAGTTCATCCCAAGCCTCTGGGGCCTGCAGCAGTTTGAATCCTGGAAGAGACCCTGCTTATGTGATGGCCGACACACCGGGGATTGAACTGGGTGTCTCCAGAGCTGTTACAGCTTGAGCCAAAGAGTGAAAGGACTCTAGGAGGGGCTGTACCAGGCTCCTGTCCCTTGTGGATCAGGCACAGGGTTGCTCTCAGGTACAGCACTATAGTTTACTCTGTAGGACTCTCTAGCCAAGACCATAAAAACCTCCGTTCTGTCTGCTTTGCAGGGGTTGTTGCAAACCTTGTTAATGTCTCCTCTTCCAGTTGCATGGCGGCCTGGATGCTGCTGGGCTTCCGCCCTGTGCCCTGCAAACAGCTCCAGTTCCAGTAGTGCATAGCTGGCGTGAAAAACGCAACATCAGTGTAGCACCCAAGGGCGGCACGCCTACTGAAGCGAGCTAGTGGAAATACCCCTCTAGCTCAGCTGGACGGTCACCTGCCTGAGATGCCGTTTTCTAGTCCTTCCTCTGGCATCTCCTGCCTGCCCCTGGATATTGGTGGTTTGTACTGCTGTAGTGCTTGGGAGCCCTAGACGTGGACCGGGACTCCAGCACGCTAGGCGCTGTACAAAAAGAACATTGACAGGTGCGTGTTCTGCCCAGCTGGGGTGCACGGGGCGCAGCATGCCTAGGGAGTTAAAGGAGAGTGATTACAGAGCGGCTGGCTGCCTGTTGCTCATACTGGGTCAGACCAATGGTCCAGCTAGCCTGTCTTCCGACAGCGGCCAATGCCAGGTGCTTCAGATGGAGTGAACAGAACACGTAATCATTGAGTGATTCGTCCCCTGTCATCCACTCCCAGCAAACAGAGGCTAGAGACACTCAGAGCATAGTGTGGCATCCCTTGCTAATGGCCCATCCTTCTCGGTGCCAGTAGGGCACTGGTGGCGAGGGGGGCATGATGCTGTCTGTGCCCTGCTGGCGTGGGCTGGTGCAGGGGGCAAGTGACGCATTGATAGCACAGGTTCTGGGGTAAGCCTTTTCCTTCAGAGCTGGGGGTTACCGTATTGCATGATAATCCTTGCACAGCGTTTCTCGTCTAGGGATCTCAAAGCACTTTCCGAAGGTCGGTTTGGGTTAACTGTCCTTAGGTGGTGGAGATCAGACAAATGAGGAAACCCCTTGGCTCCACGCCATATAGTGGGGCTCGCAAACAGAACCCAGATAGAAACAGAAACCTTGATCCATAGCCACTAGGTCGCACTCCCTCTTGGAATTGGAAATAGAACCCAGGAGTCCTAACCCAGCCTCCTATGCAAACCGCTAGGTAAAGCTGCTGCCTTGAGACTGGGTTGTATTGTAGAGTTGCAAAATCTACTGCCCTAAACAGCGATGGCTCCTTCATTACAGGGAAAGGAAAGTGTGGCCAAATATAGAAGAGAGAAATAACAAGGTTTGTTCCTCTGCTGTTCAAATACCTTTTGCTTGTCACGTAATGAGCTTGTCAGGAAGCTTTATGCCCCGATGAGTTTGCAGTTTCTTCGGGTCTCAGTTGGGGAGGGATAGGGCTGAAATGCAGCTGTACTGCGTGGCCATGATGATGGGCTGTCAGTAGGGGGATAAGGAGGAGGGAAAGAGTCCTGCCCTTTTATCCTCTGCAGGTTTCAGTTCCTTGAAGGCTAATGAAAGCAAAATAATCGGCTGTGATGTCTGCAAAGCACTCTGCAATTTTACTAGTTAAATCTCCACAGGAAGTGGCCCACTTCTGCTCCAGCGCCGCAAATCAGATTAACTGTCTGTATCAGACAAGCATTGGAGGGGGTGGCTCAGCAAACTACGCATCCGTCTCCATGGAATCATGGGTTCAAATCCGTGCCTGGGTCCTCTCAGCTCTTCATCCTTACAAGGTCGAGGAATTCAGCTCCCCGCTGGCTACAGCGTAGGAGACGTTAATAAAACAAGATCTGGACTCTTTCCCCCACACGCCCAGGTGTGAGAGGGATGCAAAGGTGATTCTTTTGTAGGAGAATGGGATTGGTCCTGCCTACTGCCACTGTCGTGCTCTCTACCAGGGAATTGCTGCCCTCCACCCCAGAGCTGGCTGTCTTTTTGGTGCATATAGATATTGGTGCTATGCTGAGCTGGCAAAGTCCTGGGCAGAATCTCATTAAAGACCAGTACAGAATAATTGCGTGGTGTGTGAATTTGATCAGGAATCCCAGCAGAAGGGCTATCGGGGTGGGATGGTATTTCAGTTTTGGACAGGTCAGTGGTGCTTTATTGGGCCCAGAGAGGCCTGCTCAGTGGAAGATCAAGGCCCTATTAAGGTTTTTGCTTGCTAATTAACCTTTCTGGTGGCAGGTAGTTCCTTTGTTTGGCCTTGATTTGGGCCCTCTATTCTGTACTCCACAGAACCTCTTACCTTTTAAATACGTGTAAGTTTCTGTTTCTTCTCCAGGCCACAGTTAGCACTGGGATGATGACGATATTACCCTAGCTCTTATGTAGTGCAGTTCACCAGCAGATCTCAACGCACTTTGCAAAGGTCAGTATCACCATCCTCATTTAACTGTGGGGGAAACTGAGGCACGGAGAGAGGCTGTGATTTGCCTAAGGTCACCCAGCAGGCCACTGGCACAGTCCAGAACAGACCCAGGTCTCCTGGGTCCCAGGCCAGTTCTCAGTCCCTTCGGCCACACTGCCTTTCCATCAGCAAAAGTTGTATTTCTCCCCTGTAGATCGTCTTATTTCTCTCTCCCGATGTGGCCTACTGATCTGAGTGCTGCTTGGATCAAAACCTGTCTCTAACGTGGTGGCCTCAGGCACTTGTGCCTCTCCTTGGTTTTGGGGAGATCAGTGCCTTGCAGCAGGGTCATGGGGACCAGTTGGTAAAGGTCCTTGGATGGAAAGTGGCAGAGTTTGATGCCCTGAGTGTGGGAATTGTCTCTTGTAAGATGTTGTACCGAAACCATGAGAGACAAGGTACCTTCACCCAGGGTACTAAATAAATCCTGCTCTGCAGCCATATTTAGTGGCTCTGAGGTTGAAGATGTGCATTGATTATTCTTGTCCTTTGGGTCTAATGACAGAGACATGAGCCAGAAGTCTTGGTGAGCTGTTTTTTAATTTTACCCGTTTTGGCTTTAATGCATTGGGTCAGAATAGATCAGAGTTTGTTCCTGCTGCAGCGGATTGGAGTGCCAGCTTCCACACCCTGGCATGCACAGTTGGGAGGACCCTGTATTGGCAGCCGCTTAGAATGAACCTTCTGTCTCAGCACATTGTGCCCAAAAAATGAAATAACTTCTGTGAGTAATTGAGGGACAGAGGCAGATTGTTCACGGCATGGCATGGAGAGACGCTCGGGATATCAGATTGCAGTGAGTCGTTTCCCTGTTCTGCTGGTGCTGGCCTCGCATCACCCGCTGGAATCCCTAGTTAGCCGGTTCTTTATCGTCTGTGTTACGGTATCGCTTCCCACTTCTGGGTGACAGCCATGTGGGTGTGACATTGGCACAGCATTGTCTCGTAAGAATGAGCCTGCTTCATTCATACCAGCGAGTTCTGGGCGTGGAAACTCCTCCTTCTCGGCGTGCCTTCTGCAGAGAACAAGGTTTCCTTTTCCCTCTCCCATGGAAGAAGCTGGGACCGGGTGTTGTAAATATGGCCTTAGAAGATTTGACACACACTGGAGCAGCTCCTCATCTTTTTGTTGTTGTGGCTGGATTCTGTGATGTTGTGCCCATTGGGAAGATCTCTGGCAGGCCTGAACTTCCGTCGAGGGCCGAGGGCCCTGATCTGGACACTTCTAATGTGCCCATGACAGTGGAATCTAGGCACCATCAACTTGCTTCCACTCTTGGCTTTGGTTGGAGGGTCTTGCCTTCGTAGCCTAGGAGATTCAAGCAGAAATGGACCAGCAGCTCAGCAGCTGATTGTGCTGCTGTTGGAATCTGGCATTTTTCACAGCAGGTGTACAGTTGATACTGGGGAACACACCTCCCAGTGACCCCGATCCAGCAGTCCAAAGGAGATCTCTTGTAAAAAGCGTACACCTCTTTAACCTCTACATCATGTACGTCCCTGTCAGAGGTGGGACTAGAACCCCAGGAGTCCTATGTTCTGTCCAGGTTTGCTGTTGATGGTTACTGGGCTATGGGGACTTTAACCTCTAGGTGGCTGATTTGACTGTAGCCCAGGTGAGTGGTGAACATCCCCCCTGTGCAGAATGTTCAGTGGGTCTCTTCCTCCTTCCCAGTAGCCACACAAGCCCGTCGCTACGCTGGCAGTAGCTGGACATCCTTGTTACTGAGCGAGAAAGAGTGCATTTTTGCCTCCAGAGCTGTCGTTCTGGGCGCTTTCATCAACCCTAAATTCTCACTTTTCAAAATAAACAAACCAGGCAGATGCTGGTTGCGTTATCCTGATGCAAGGTTCTTGTTTTCCTGCTGAGAGAGAGTGTGTGTGTGTTGTGGGGAGAGAGCAGGTATTTGCTGGGGAAAACCACTTTCTTTATGTAAATTTCTGATAAACCGAAAAAACCATCGAGAAAGCTAGCAATAAATAGAGTACGTCTACACAACGGAGATGATAACCCCATCTTGCAGAGACAGCCTGTGCTGATGGAAGTTGGTTTTTTGACGGCATAGGAACACCTCCTCCCCAAGCAGAAGTTCTCTTCCTTCAACATCTGTGTCCACGCTGGGAGTTTGGTCAGAAAGGCTGTATTAGTCAGGAGTGTGTTTTTTCATACCCCTGACTGAAGTAGCTGCGCTGGTATAAATTTCCAGCATAGACCTAGCCATAGCTTGGGAATCTAGGCTTTGCTCTGTCTAATTAAAACCATGGTCCCTGCAGCCTCTGTCGGTAGCCAATATATGATGCTTAGGAGTGTGAGGTTGTTGGTTAAGGCACCTGACCAATCCAGCCTTGCTGATTTTTCCCTCTATTGCAGTCAGCTCGTGCTCTGACGCATGAGACGAAGTTACTCTTAACTTGTGCTGCATAAATGCAAACACTGGACTTCACGTTTTTCAGCTCTTTTTGTTTTTAATAGCCAGATTGTCCTCTGCTGCTTTTATCTAAACTAAGCTCTTGTCTTGTCTACATGATAGAAACTGACTGACCTATCTATTCCAGAACAACTCCCTGTGTGGACACACTGTTCCAGAGTGAAAGTGGCTTTTATTCCAGAATAAGTGTGTCCACACAGGGAGATGCTCCAGAATACCTAAATTGTACTGGAATTACGCTGGTTTATTTCCCTGTGTAGACGAGGCTTGAGGCGCCGATCACCATAGTATCTGTGTCAGTGCATCTGCAGCTCAAGCTCAGCTGGTTTCTCTAAACATGGGCATTGTAGCAGTGTGGTGTGAACCTGCTCCCATTACCACACTGTCCTGTGGAAACTGATACCTAACGGTGTCTTTGCGAAGTGGAGGAGACAGCACATAATTGCACCAGCATCTTCGAGGTGGAGAGTGAATCGGGATGGGGGTTGATGGCTCTTCTGTGTCATTTCCGGAAGGCTACGGGATCGTGCACCTCCTTTAGACCTTGATCCTGAGGTGTGCTGTTCCTCTAAAGGGTGTTGCTTCCTTATCAAATTAATATTCCCTGGTCATGGAGCATAATAAGTGATTATGCTTGTGATAAAAGGAAGAGCATTAGTTTAGGGTCGTGGCTTCGGTTTGGAGTAATGGCATCTTATTTTTGAATAGACCTTCCCTATTTTAAATGCAGAGCACATCAGTAACCAGCGAGAGAGGGGCTGGCTGAACTGAATCAACACTGCATTTTAATAGCGGTGGCCTCTCTCTGCTGAGGCAGTCTGAGAAATGTAGGCCTGGAAGGGACCTCAAGATGTCCTCTAGTCCATCCACCTGCTCTGAGGAAGGACCAAGGATACCTAGGCCAGCCCTAAAAGGGATTTGTGTAACCTGCTCTTAAAAACCTCCAGTGGTGGAGATTCCACAACCTCCCTTGGAAGCCTGCTCCAGAGCTTAACCACCCTTAGAGCTAGAAACATTTTCTTAATATCTAACTTGCTACAGATGAAGCTCTCTACTTCTTGTCCTACCGCTAATGGCCATGGAGAGCCATTGATCACTGTCCTCTCTATGACACCCCTTAACATATTTGAAGACTATCAGGTCCCCCTTCAGTCTTCTTTTCTTAAGACTAACCATACCCCATTTTTTTAAACCTTTAAAAGGTTTAGAAAACTTGACCTATCGTTTTTGTTGCTCTCCACCAGTCTCTCTCCAGTTTGTCTGAATCTTTCCTAAAGTGGCTCTTAGAACTAGACACAGTGCTCCAACTGACATGTCTCTGCCAGTGTTTGTCATTGACAGATGTTATCAGCAGTAACTTTCTGCTTACTTCCAGATCACTGATGACCATGTCGAACAGCATCGCGTCTAGAAGACCCCTCTTGGAAACAACCCATTCCCTGACAGGCTTTCCTTATGACCGTTAGTAGAACAGGACAGTTCCCTCCTGGGTCTTTCATACCGCACTCCCGTTAATTAGCCTTTTTGCAACTGCATCACACTGTTGATTCATATTCAGTTTGTGATCTGCTGCAACTCCCAGATCCTTCTTAGCACTGCTGCTGTCTGGCCAGATATTCCCCCTTTTGTAGTTGTGCATTTGATTTTTTCCTTCCTAAGTGTAGTGCTTTGCACTTGTCTTTATTAAATTTTGTGTGTGGGAGGGGGAATAATATACACTCTCTCTCTCTCTCTCTCTTTCCCTGCCTCCTCCCCAAGGCCTGTTTTGCCACTGCCCTGCGCCACGTGAAGTCTTTTCCACCAGGGCAAAGTGGGTGCGAAATGCTACAACTCTGTAATTGACCCCACACAATGCAGGCGGATGGAGAGTTGCACCCTACCATTAGAGGTGGCGTGGTGGAATTGGTGTTGATTAAGTCATAAACCCTGGGCTTATCATTTCACCATCAGATACAGAAGCTGAGGTGAAACTAGGTGACCTTTCCACTCCACTTTTTGTCAAAGAGCTTACGCTTCCAATTTCGAGGCAGACTTGTCTAGTGATTAGAACAGAGGGCGGGGAGCTTGGGCTCTTAGCTAGTAGACCCAAGGACAATACAAAGGAGTTTTTAAAGTATATTATGAACAAAGGAAATCGTAGCAGCAGTGTAGGCCCATTACCAGGTGCAGATGGTAAAATTGTTTGATGATGCAGCAAAGGCAGAAACATTCAGGAAATATTCCTGTTTCGTAATTGGAAAGATGCAGGGTGATGAACTTGTATTGCATGAGGGATGACTAAGCTCTTTCCGGTCCATTAGTAACCAAGGGGGATGCTGAACAACATCTACTAGGGATAAACACTTCCAAATCAGCAGGCTGGGATCACTTGCACCCGAGAGTCCTTAAAGAGCTGTTTACGAAGATCTCTGCGCCGCTGATGTTAATTTTTAATAAATCGTGGAATGCCGGGGAAATTCCAGAAGACTGGAAAAGTGCTCATGTTGTGCCAATATTCAAAAAGGGCGAGCGAGAGGACCCAGTTAACTGTAGGCCTATTGACATCACGCAGAATATGGAAAAGTTGATAAGGGATTTAATTAATAAAGAATTAACTGATAGGAACGGAATCAGTGTCACTTGACATGTCTTTATGGAAGATAGGTCTTGTCAACCAAACATGATTTCATTCTTTTGAGGAGATTACAAGTTTAATAAAGAAACTTGACAGATATAACATACTTTTGATTTAGCTTTTCATTCTGATTAAATTAGCGCTCTATAGTACCGATAAAGCACAGGTTAGAAGGATTATGAACTGGCTAACTGAAAGATGTCAAAACGTAACCCTTAAGAGGAAAGCCTCGTCAGGGAATGGGTTGTTTCTAAGAGGGGTCTTCTAGACCCGATGCTGTTCGACAGTGTCATCAGTGATCTGGAAGTAAGCAGAAAGTTACTGCTGATAACATTTGTGGATGACAAGGACTGGCAGAGCGGTAAACAATCATGATGACAGGGCAGTCACAGAGCGATCCGGAGCGCTTGGTGAGCTGGCCTCATTCAAATGAAATGCATTTTAATACAGTCATATGCAAAGTTACACCTCTAGGAGCAAGGAATGCAGGCCACCCCTACAGAATGAGAGACTGTGTCCTGGAAAGCAGTGACTCAGAAGAGGATTTTAATGCTCGGAGTGAACAAGCAGCTCAACATGAGTTCCCAGTGCGACGTTGTGGCCAACAGGGCTAATGCGCTCTTTGGACGTATAGACGGGAGTAGCGAGCAGGAGCAGGGAGGTGATTTTTACCTCTCTGCTGGCATTGGTGAGACCGGTACTGGAATAGTGCATCCAAGTCTGATGGCCACATTTTAAAAAGGATATTGAAAATTTGTCAAGGATGCAGAGAAGAGCCCCCCTCCCCCAGTGATAGGAGGGCTGGAGAAAATGCCATACAGTGAGAGACTTAAAGAGCTCAATTTGTTTAGCTTATCCAAAAGCAGAATGAGAGGTGACTTGATTAGGGGATGTAAGTACCTTCGCAGGGAGAAAATCCTGGGTACTGAAGGGTGAAACTGGAGAAAGACAGAACAAGACCCAACCCCTGGAAGCTGAGGCCAGACAAATTCCAGTTAGAAATAAGGTACAAATTTTGAACATGGAGGGTGAGTGAGCATTGGAACAAACTGCCAAAGGAGGTGGTGAATTCTTAGTCCCTTGATATCTTTGTATCAAGGCTGGATGCCCTTCTGGAAGAGGCGCTTTTGCCAAGCACTCGTGGGCTCAAGATACGAGTCACTGAGCAGAGTTTAAGGGCCGATGATGTATATCAGCTTGGAAGGATTTGATTTTTCAATAAATGGCGATTTCACCATGCACGCGCACACACAGGCTGATGAAAAGATATTTCCATCCATAATTGAAAGTTACAGCGAGGCACAGTAAGAAAAATGCGGCTTGAGACTTGATTAGAATTTAATTTAAGGATATTTGACATAATGTTGAGAGTTTGTATTTTAATGGTTCTAAAGCTTTAATTTTTTGAATCTCAGCATCTACTGTCATTAAATAGTTCTCTGCCCCCTCGCAGTTTCCTGCAACTGTGAACATTTAAAATTGATAAAAAAATGCTTTAAAATAACCATCTAGATTATCGATTGAAATGATGTAAAAAAACAACAACCGAATTTTGCCACGCTGGGATATAGGGAGGACAGGCTAGAAGATGTAACGCAAGGGTTCTCGCAACAAATTTTTTGGTGGTGTTAAAGTGCAGCCACCAACTCTGCCTGGTGGCCATGCTGCCAATTTTTCCTAAAATATTTAATTAACTTTCGGAAAAACAAATAAATATGCACATGTACAGGTCCAAATCATTATAATTTGTTTATGTAGGGTTTTTTCAGACTCAATGATAAAAATAATTTACAGTTGTCTCTGTTCTTTACTGGATGTAAACAGAATAGAAACACAAATAAGGTGCTTTGCATGTTCTTGTCTTTGTTGTTGTTTCTTGCTAGCTGGATGGGGAGTTGGGCAAGGAGACAGCGGGGCCCAAGGAGAGAGAGAGAGAGAGAGAGAGTGTGTGTGTGTGTGTGTGTGCGCGAGCGAGCGAGCGAGCTGGGGGCTGGAGCCTGAACCAGAGCCTGCCACCGCGTGTTCAGAGCCCCATGCCCGAAGCCTGCTTCCTCTACCCCCGGGAAAGTGGGGAATTCACCACTTGCCTGCACCTCCAGCCTTTGTGTCTCTGGAGGGGAGCAGGGCCCAACCACTGCTGGGAGAGGGGCCACTGCTTTACGCCCCTCTGCCCCCATCACAGCCCGGGAGGCTGTGGCCGCAAGAAAAGGCCCTGGTGGCCGCGTTTGAGAAAAGCCAACAGTGTCCCTTCTGGCCTATGAATATAAAACTACTTCCATCTCTGCTACTGCTCATTGTGTGACTTGGGGCAAGTCATGTCAAATCTCCGTGCTTCCATTTCCCTCACCTAGAGATGAAAAATTCCTTAGTACCAACAAGGACATATATGAAACAAGCCGCCATGTGTGGAATAACAGCAGCCCCTTAGAGTGGTATTGTCACCTCCTGGCATAGGTGCTGGAACCCGCGGGTGCTGCAGCACTCCCTGGCTGGAAGTGGTTTCCATGATATCCAGGGTTTACAGTTGGTTCAATGGCTCTCAGCACCCCAATGTACACATTGTTCCAGCACTGCTTCCTTGCCATAGGCTGCCCTGTCACTGTTGCATTTTCCAGTGCAATTTAGACTGTGAATTCCTTTGAGGTAGAGGCCTTATTGTTCCGCTTGGCCGGTAAAAGCCTCATGCATGCTTATGGTGCTGTATAGATCCTAATTCTTCACCTGCTTTTTGTAAAATGCTCTGAAATCCTGCTGAAAGGTGGTAACACAGTGGGGATAAATATTGCTGTAAGTTTGTTCATCTCTTTCTCGTGCCTAGATGTAGTCTCTCTTAAAAATAAATAAATTGAGGCATCTCTCTCTCTTTTTCTAGCTCCATTTTTGGTTTTCAAACAGTGATGTATCAGCGATTGGACTGGAAGGGTTAGATTCCTTCAGACTTCATAGCGCGCTCGTCTGGTATTGATGCTTCATGCTGAAATACGGCGCCGTGCAAGTAACTTAAGTGAATGCAAGGTGAAGTCAGACCCTTCTGCCCACCCGCAGCCCCCTTGACTTCAGTTCTGCCCTCATGGGTCAAGTTCTAGGAGCGGGTTGGGAAGGGTGTAACTGCAGAGTTGGCAGCTGCTGATGCTCAACCTTAACTGTGTCCCCTTGTGCATATCCATGACAAAATGGACTGGAGCTAGGTGACGGTTGTAGCAGGAATGAAAAGTCCTGCCATTCGCTGAGCTTTGTCCATTGTCACTGGCATACGTCTTAGTATCCTCGTAGAGTCTGCCAGGTGCTAGTACAGTGCTTTGTGAACAATGAACCTGGCCTGGTGCCTTCATCCCTTAATAGGTCTTGTGGTCGTTGGGCGGTTCGCTCGAGGTCTGCTGTGCCAGCTGTCTCTGCAGAGCTGAGGCAGCACATAGGGGGAACACACATGCAGCCGAACATCTAACCTCAGCTGTAATGCTTCTTAAATAATGCAGCTTGAAGTATGTATGTTGTGTGACTACAGTGATGGAGAAGATGCTAAGTCGAAATCTCTGGAGGCTGAAATCCTTGATCTAGCCCCAGGACAGAAGCTGGCTGGGTAAATACATCATTAGTGGGAGAGCGGTGGGAAGGATCAGTGGGAGGGGAGATGGGGAGTAAGTGATGATCATTTTTATATGCCTGTTGTAGACACAACCTGAGGCTTGACCTACATTTAAAAGTTAAATTGAAATATCTTTGTTGGTCAGGGGTATGAAAAAAACACACCCTTGACCGATGTAGGAGTGCTGACCTAACCCCCAGTGTAGATACAGTTGTGTCAACAGAAGTGTGCTTCTGTCAACATAGCGAGCTTTGTTTGGGGAGGCGGTGTTCCTGCACCGATGGAAAATACCTTCCATTGGTGTAGGCTACATCTGTGCAACGGGATGATGTCGGTATCGCTGTGCTTGGATCGTCTCCAGAGTGTGGATATACCCTTGGTGTTGAACAGAAAAACATAAGCAAGGGGTTAACCAACTTGAAGTAAAATTGTATAAAGGTAATTGTAAGCTCGCTGGGGCTGGGACCTCTTTCTGTCATTTCATAAGCCCCTCTGCATCGCTCTGGGGCTTGGTTTCTCCTCTGGAGCTTGTCTACATGCCAAATTGCTCTAGCTTAACATAAGCCCATGTCTACACACACATGTTGTGCCACAGTGTAACTTCATCCGTACTAGGGCTTGTGCCAGTAACACTGTATCAGTAGAAAAATCACCCCCTTCAATGTATGGTTTTATCAGTATAAAAACTGTGGGTAAACAATACCTCAAGGGAACGTTTTAAACAGATTTAGTGAAACTAGTGCATGGATGCACTTAGGGCTTGTCTGCATGAACGTTTAGTTTGCGACAAGCTGGGTTGTGAATCCGCCCAGCACGAGCCTGCTGCAGACTAACTATCCGTGTGGTCCCTGCTGATGGAGTTCAACCAAGTTGCTCTAGGTTTCTAGGCCGCAGTTTCCCTATCTGTGTAAGCTAACACTTACCCATTTTTTTTGTAACGTGTCCTGAGCGTCGTGGCTGGAAAGCGCTTGGTGTGCTGTTAATCTTACTTGGCATCCTTTGGAGTAATAATGATATTTAGCATTTAGGAGGCACCTGTCATGTTCAAAGTGCTTTGCAAACCGTATCTAATTATGGCATAAATACTTCTTTATGCCTTTATCACCTCCTGCCTTGGCTATTGCAGTTCCTTCTGTTCCTCCTAGGTGCCTGCCCTCTAATCTTTCATGACCTCTGGAAAGCAGAGACTATGCAGCTCTTGATCCAGAGAGCCTCAATTCAGAACCTCACCTATGGCTTTCAACCTGCTCCTCCAGTCTTAGGCTGCAGCAACCTTTTGAGAAACGTATCGGACTAGAACCTGCAACGTATGTGACAGGCCTGGTGGGTGATAACAGAGGCTCTGATCAGGTCTCAGTGTGCTAGGTACTGCCCATAACATCATAACTCAGTTGGCTTCAAGAGGCAACTTGAAGGATGCTCTTAAATGGATTTTAAGTCTCATTTACGTTGGTTTGGCTTGTCGAATTCACAGGGCACACCCCAAACTTTCTAACCAGCTTTTAACCAATCTGTCTGTCCACCTAGCGGCTTTCAGTGTCTGAACTAAATCAGTTTTTAAACAGATTTTTAGTTGAACTGGTGCAATATCTGTGTGTGAACAAGCCCTCAGACGGGTGGCGGGGGAAAGAGGGTGTGCGATTGTTAAATTTCAGATGAAATAATTCTGAACTCCTGGGAAGGTATATGAACTAGCTGTTCCCAGCAACAAATCTCTTTAAAGTTCATTACATTCTCTGGGCCCAGTCCTGCCACGTGCTTGACACATTTTCCAAATGGCTGAAGGGATTATTAAAAAAGACTAGGAATCGAGCATCCATGACCCCTTGGTGGCTTTGTAAACTTGAGCAACAGAAGGAGGTTTTTTATTTTTTTGGGTTACTTAAAGTTACTAAACAGGTGCTATAAAATATCTCTATCTTCGGCCTTGTCGAAACACAAGTGCGGCTTTCATTATAAGGGTATTGTTAAACCAGCCCTAGTGTGCACACAGTTTTGTCAGTTATAAAAGTGCTTTATACAGAAATAGCTCATTCTCATATAGGTATAAAGGACCCTAATACTGCAGTCCTACTGAAGTCAGTGCCCTGCCTCGTTCGCTTCCAACTTCTGCAACATCTGAGGCTGAGGTCTTATAGACAACAGCCTCCTTCACTGCCCATTCCTGATTAACCCCCGGAGCTGGGCCAGCATGTGCAATGAATGAACCGGGTTGCATGGAAAAAATAATATGTGATCATGTAATTAAAGATGTCCAGTCGAGTTTGGGAGCCATGACTGGATGGAGCTTGCTCAGTGAAGACGGAATATCCAGATATTGTAGCTGCTAAAATCTCCACAAAGTGTCTACTGAGCATGCGAAAATTGCAGTTTTTATGAAGATTTATAACTTGGCCAAATTTGGGATTTTCAAGGGGATTGAAAAGACACATCCCTGACATAAAGGTCCCGCCGCTGCCTCAAAGCATTGGGGTGCTCAACCTGTTCAAAGAAAAAGTTGCCAGAATGTTTAGCCCTGGTGAAAGAAGGGATATTTTTCCCTAGCCTTGTTCTTGGAAACGGCTCAACCGTTCTCACTGAAAATCTGCCCCCCCACCCCCGAAAAGTCAGCCTGAGGCAGACGCACAGTACGTAAACCTGCAGCCTGAGTGGTTGAAGTTTGATAAAGTTATAAGCAACTGAAAACAGGAATCTTACAAGGGGAAATGTCTGCCTTGTCAATAGGTAGGGCTGGTGCCAACAATGTTAATATTATAGCCCAGGCTCTGATCTGGGTTGGGACAATACATGATGGGAGCAATGACTCTGTTGTAAGGCACGATCCCAAAATCACAGCTATTTCTTCTTAAACGGTGGCTTTCATTTTTGTTCCTGTGATCAGTCCTGATCAACCTTCCCATAACTTACAGACGAGAACATTTTACAGGCTGACCTGTTCCTGTGTCCACACCAGGGATTCTACTGCGGATGACGTTGGTTTAAAAAAAAAAATGTGCAGCTCTCGCAGAAATAGTTATCCTGGTATAAAATCCATGTGTAGAGCAGGGCTTAGTCAAAGATTTGCAAAAGGGTGTGTGGACACTGCAATTTGGTTTAAAACAGGCTTATTTTGGCCCATTTATAAAATGCTTTCTCTTCCTAGAGGAGGTTCTCGGGGGCAGGGACCATTTGGAGACTTCAAAAATCTCAGCTTCTCAAACTGCGTGTTTGCCAAGCCCCGGCTGGAGACTGACCCACTTTGAGGATTTGATCCTGTTTCTCTCTTAATCTTTTAATTGCAGCATTTGTTCCGCTCTGGCTCCTGAGACGGACGCATTTTCTTTGCCTTAGGTGTTTTTTTCCCCCCTCTTGTTTTTTGAAGTCTGCTCTAACACAAGGTTCTGGGCATGCTCTGGCTTTGCGGTCGGCTGTGATGAGGAGAGGCTGCCCTTCTCTAAGGAGGAGAGCAGGGAGCTGTTCTGGATGGGCCAAAGGGAAAATAAGGAAGGAGGGTGGAGTTGAGGATTTGTGGTACCGGTGAGAAATCTGTCTCTGTTCTTGCTTTGGCCAATACCTTTCAAGGTGCTGTAGGCCCTTCTTTCCTGCTGACCTCTGCACCTTGCAGAATCCGGCCCTGGTATTAGCAACACTCATTCATAATCTGGAGTCTAGACTGCTGGAGGAAGTCAGGTACCATTTGCTGTGACCCTTCTGATGGGTTATTGCAACAGGCTGTACTTGGAATATCCACAAAAGCAGCCTGGAAGCTCTGGCTGATCCAGTTGTGGGTGGTGGGATGCCAGCGTGACTTGAATTTATGTTTGCGTCGCTGCACTGGTTGGTGCAAATTCAAGGGACGGTTTACTGTACGGCTCTAGAAACGGGCTATGTTAAGGATCACCTTGCCATCTCTGACCCGTGGATCAGTGCTTAGTTTGTAATGAAAGTGGTGCAGGGGCTCAAGCAAAGATTTACTTTCATAACCGATGCAGCAAGCCCACAGCTGCTAGGGCTACGAACCGCCAAGTCCAGAGGTGCCGGGGCTCGGTCTTGGCACAAAGTAAGCACTGCCATGGATGCTAGAACACGGAGCCTGATTCTGCACTCACTCACCCGGGGGCAATCCACCAACATTAGTGGGTAGACACATCCATGTGCGCCCACACATTTTCTTCCTTCCAATAAGCTGTCTTGGGCATCTCTAGGAAGCTGCAGTAGGTGTTTCTTTGCCAAGGCCTTTCCCAACTGATAAAATCTTTGTTTCCCAGCTGTCTAGTAAATCTGAAGGGCATCCTGAATGTCACTCCTTAAAGCCTTGTAACACGTCCAGATATCACGGTGATGGACAAATCAGTTAAATGTTTGTAGTAATTTGTAATCTGGGTGATAAACTGTTGGTGAAGGATGTTAGAAACCTGTAGTTCCGTCCTGCTTCATGGGCAGAGTAGGCGATATATAATGCATTTATAATTCTGAACCTTTATAACTTGTTTTAATTAAGTAGGTTAATTATCCTTATTTCACAGATATGGAAACTGAGGCTCAGAGAGAGAACATGACTAGCCCAAGGTCACACTGTGAGTCAGTGGCAGAAATGGAACCCAGGAGTCCTGGCTCTCAGTTCCCTGTTCTAGCATCAGATTCTTTGGCGGGCAGGATGTCAGAGGACTCCAAACACTCTTCATATCATTCAAAGCAAATCATTTTCTTTCTTAAGAATCACTGATGAAAAACATCTTTATTTCTGAAAAAAACTGAACTGTAATTTGCCTAAAAATAACTCTCTAAACCCAGGAAAAATAAAAAACCTCAAACAAGAAGCCCTAATTATATAACTAATAAGGGAAGATCGTATGATGCCCAGATGCAAGTATAACACAGAGATGGCGCGGGTGTGTCCATAAGTGACTTCAGATGACGCCAATTCGCATTAGGCAGTAAGTTCCCCTCTGGAAACTATGGCCTCACACTTGCATGATCCAGTCGATCTTGAAGGAATCTCAAGCCTCTTCGTGCTCCAGAGTTTCATCTAGCCCTGCCTGCGCTAGAAAGGTTTTGCTGGTGTCAGTATACCAGCAAGCCATCCTAGTGCAGATGCTGGCTGTGCCGGCATAAAAATGCTTCACTTATCATGGTTTATGCCACTGCCCCAAAAAACACAAGCTGTCATGGCAGAAGCACTTTTATGTCAGTAGAAGTGTGCCTGTGTGAGGGCTTTTATCAGCGTAGCCATGTGGGTTAGGTGGGCTTTTTTTTTTTTTAAACTGATGCAGCTTTGCCAGAATAAGCCCTAATTTAGACACATTTATCCCATCATAAAAAGACTTTTCCCACTACAGCTAATGTCTTTCAGGGAAATGGTGCAAGCAATTTCATGGTGGGAATGTGGTTGCCAGAGCACTGTTGGCCAGAGATTTCTGCTGGGAACACCCCAGTACCTCACTGGTGTGGAGGATGGTAGTGGGTTCAACAATGCAATTTATAAGGAGGATGTGAAAGCAAGGCAATACGTTGACTTTTCAGTGGATTCCATCACACATTGGTTTATAAAGGGGTCTGGTGGCTGAAAAGTTGGAAGATCAGAAACTCCAAAAGGAGTGAGAATGGTTGAGGATTCTGATGCCCCGTCAAGGAGTATCTTAACTGAAATAAAGTATTGAAAGATAAAAGATCCACTAGTCGATATCAAAGCATCCTGGGAAAATAACATCCATTATCCATGAGATTGCGAACAGGGCAGTCCGCAGGAATGAGAATCAATAGCGACGGGACCGAAATAGAGCAACGCTGCAAGCTGTGTCAGGACCAGGCCGTGTGTAACTTTCGCCCATGCTTTCGAATGTAATAATGGAAGGAAAGTGATGCTCTTCGGCTGGGATACTTTGGATCGAGCCATTTCAGAGGATTCCATAAGAGATGCCAAGTCCACTTTTGAACTTCACAGCCCAATTTGATTATCGGGACAAGACTGCAACAACCCCGTAAGCTATGCAGCACTTTTATGCAGGTATCCGTTGCATCTACACTAGGAGGGTTTGCCGGATACCTAGGCCAGCAAACTCGTCTAGTGTAGACAAGGCCGCACATAGCGCTCTAAGGCCTGGTCTGCATTGGTGTTGAGGAAAAAGAATAATCGCTCCTCTAACCTGTGATGCCTGTATGAGTGCTAAGTGTAGAGCATGCTACATTTTGCATTGCTTTAATGACACCTGTATAAAGCTGTACCCCCATATCCCTTACTGCGGATGCAGTTATACAGGTTTAAAGATGTGTATACTGGTATACTAGTCCTATACAGGAAGAGGAATAAACCAGACTGGTTTACGTTCCTTTTGTGCTGGTTACACTGCATCCACAGCAGGGGTTGAACGACCATGTCTATATTGGGTTTAAAAAAAAAAATCACAGCCCTAACCAAAATACGGGAGAGTCCTCGTTCAGCCATCTGCAAATCATTCAGGGATGCCTCAGCTTCTAGGAGGGGTTTCGACCTATCTACAACTTACTGTAGTGCCGAACCCAAGGACAGCCTGGGGGATGCATCTTGTTTCCTCTGTGGACTAGTGCATGTTTCCTGGCCGCTCTAAGGGACAGAGCTTTGAGAGCTCGGCTCTTATCTGCACCAAACTGAGTGGTCAGAGTGCTGCGCACTTGAATATCTGGCTCTGCCCTTTTTTAAAAGGCCTGTGTCCATGAGTTACAACAAGCCAGACCCTCAGCTGCTGGTGACCAGGCAGGATCAGCCCCAGACTCTGGGCCTGAATAATAGGATAGAAAGTCAATGTAAGTTTGCTTTTTTTAAAACCAAGTAGACCATATGACATGAAATATATTAACGATCCCACCTTGACTTTAATGGGACTCTGCCTGTTTCTCTCCTAACTCAATTTGTAGCTGATGTTGTAGGTAAATTGTGAGCTCTGGGCTCTGTACACCAGTTGCCTAAAAATAATATAGTACGTGGCACTTGCATTGGGCCTTTTTGTCCCAAGATCTCCAAGCACTTCACAAAGGCCAGTCCATGTCATTATCCCCATGGAGAGGGATGTAAGTGGGAGCATCCCTCCTGGCCACACAGCGAGTTGGTGGCATAGCTGAAAATAGAAATCCCCAGGCTGATAGCTCCCAAGTCCCAGCTGTTACCCCCGCCTTTCCCAGTGCTGGGGATAGAACCAAGGGGCCTTTCTGATTCTGTTTAGATTCTTATATTGTGCCCATCACCATGGTATCTGAGTGACTGCTTATCTGCTGCAGCTGGCAGGCTCATGTTTTTGCCCTTACGGTGGCAGATTGGCTTTAAAGGTCTGGGCTGCACTAAAGACATCCTCCTCAAGCCTCGTTCTGACAGGTGCCTGTGCTTTGGGTACCAAGCTGCTGTCTCTTAAAATTCTGCCATTGTGCCTCTGGCTAGCAAGGGAAGGTGAGACCTTAGAGGGAGGAATTGCTTCTCTTCTCTAGCCTAGAGCAGCGTTCTGGCCAGCTCTGGTAACGCTGCCAGGAGTTAGTCGCTCGATACTCTTCAGACATCCCTGATTTCAGTTGCTTATAACTTTGCCATACTTTAACTATTCAGGCTGTAATTTTCCTTGGTGGGTGTCACCTTTTCTGGAAAGGTGAAGCAAAAATCTTTCAGCTTTTTCTGAGAAGGAGGTTGGCCAAAACAACTATGACTCCGTCTATTACTACTTATTAATTACTCCCTCCACTAAATTCTTACCGCCTTTTGCTGAAAGGTTCTAGTCCCTCGGAGCATTGTAAGAGGGACTTGAATTTTGGCAGGACGGTCACCCTAGGATCAGGAGCATGCCTTCTACCTATGCGCCCTTAATTCGGCCTTCTTGTGTGTGTATATCTAATGATACAGGCTTTAGTTACGCTAGCCCATATACTACCATTTCCACAGGGTTCCTGCCTCTTTCCTGGCATGAGATGGATGGTGCTCACATCAGAGATATGTGGCAAGGAGCTGACAGGTGAAGTGAGTTGCCCATCCTCTGGACTTAAGGTGACCAGATGTCCTGATTTTATAGGGACAGTCCTGATTTTTGGGTCTTTCTCTTATATAGACTCCTATTACCCCCACCCCGTGCCGATTTTTCACATTTGCTCTCTGGTCACCTTATCTAGACTAGAGCCAGCGCTGGGAACAGACCCCAGGTGTCCTAGAAGAACATTATTGTTTATTTGCATTGTGGTAGCACTTTAAGCATAAAGCAATAGGGATAGTTTGGGGGCCAGGACCCCCTGGTGCCAAGCACGGTACAAACACAGAATAAAAAACCCAGTCCCTGCCCCAAGCAGCTTGCAATAGGCATGTGTGATTGGCATTTGCACCAGAGGTGCCATGCACAGCCAGAGTTGCGTAATGGTGCTCCTGTGTGATTGAGGATCACTGCCTATGGGTCATTTGCTTTTTGGATCAAGTGATGTCTCTGTTGCTGCATTCCCCCCCTCCCCCATCTCTCTCTTCTGCAAAGCTCGCACCTTTTGCAGTGTGGACATGAGGCCTGAGAGAAGGCCCTGGGATTCCCTTCCTACCCCTCTGGGCATTGTCAGAATGGCACAGACTCGTCCAGAGTCCTCACAGAATCAAATTGCTCTGAACGCATGGGGCAGCTCAGCACCGTGGAGGCCTCGACGATCAGCACCCCTCTCTCAGTGGGCAGCTCTGGCTCTTTCCCGCTGACCCCATCTGCCCCAGGGCCTGGTGCGGGGTGGGCTTTCTTCACTGCTAGCACTGCCAGTGCTGTAAGGGGAGAGGAGGATGCTAGCCAGTTGCATGTGCTAGGCAGCGGATAGAAGTTTCAATTAGGAGTACCCACTGCGCTCTGACTCGGCCACCAAGGGTGGGGGAGGAGGGCATAGAGAGGGGCAGGGGAATGCTGATCCAATGGAATGGGAATGGAATTACCCTCCCTGCATCGAACTCGCCTATAATTATGGTTTCAAGGAGCCATGTCGTCTTGGAAATCTGCTTCAGCAGCAGAGTTTATGCTTCAGTGGGCTATGACTTTCCATCCCTCAGGATGGGGTAGGGGTAAGGAGGGGGTGGAATTGCTTTGAAAAAACCCCTATTGTTCAGAGGTTATTGCTAATGTACCTGCTGGATTCTACGTGCACTCCTAGTGGTGGGAGTGAGGGGGATTGGGGAGTTTCTTGATTAGCTATGGGTTGGTGTTTTTTGTAATTGACAATGTGCAAAGGCACAAAGAGGTGAGAATCGGCTGTTCCTGTGGTTTTACATTTAGCTTGTGGCCGCTTCATAAGCCAGCGTTGTGGCTTTCCCCTCCCCGCCTCCCGTCCTGATAATATGCCCAATTTGGCTTTCTTCTGGACTTCATGTTTTCGTTTATTTTTTTAAATCTGGAATAAAACCCAAACTATCCCTGTTACTTTATGCATAATAAGGACATTCGTCCCTAGGGCATCCTGGGACTGCTGCCCCAATGTTAACTGATCCTCACGATCGCGGTGGGAAAGGGGGATGTCGTACTAGCCTCCTCCTGGTATACAAGGGGTGGAAAGTGCAGGGGATTGGATTGAGGCTCAGAGGAAAAGCATCTTGCCCAAGGCCAAATAGCTCATCTGTCAGATCCCACTTAGGAACCGAGGACACGTTTACACTACAGCGCACAGGAGTGTTTCCATTGATGGAGCATGTCTTCAGTACGCTTGGACCAGGTCCCGCTTGTGTGCCTTTGTAGTTCTCCTGCCGTACCGTCTGTGCGTGGCATGGTTCTGGTTGGAGATCCCACTCTAGGCATCACACTGTTTTCCAGTGCTCTGGGGCTTGCACTAGCCTTCTTACCTGCAGTGTGTTCTGTAATTCCAGCTGGAACCAGAGTTTCTCAGCTCTGCACGGATGAGGATTGTTTTGGTTCTGTCATTTGTCTTCCGGTTCTGTCAGTTGCTGTTCGCCTTGCTCTGTGATGCTTGGTGCTCTGGTACACAAGTGCGACCTTGCGTAATCCCGTTAGGTGTGGTTGGTGACAGAAGGTGCTGGTGGTGGCCACGGCTGATGGCAACGTGGTTTTGTTACGTGGCCTATTTAGTGAACCTACCTCCGTCTCAAGTGATGCTTGAAGGTGGAATAGTTTGTCGCAGGGGGAGATCCGTGACTACTCGTGAATTTAGATTCAGCCCTCTTTGTTGGACCATTTAAGAATGCAAGAATTGCCAGACTGGATGGGACCCATGGTCCATTTTGCTAGGATAGTATCTCTGACAGTGGCCAGTACCCGCTGCTTCGGAGGAAGGTGGACAGTCATGTAATGGCCTGCCCAAAATGTCTTTCAAACCTCCCTGGATACGCACGGTTTTTGTACCAGTGTAACCGTGCTGTTTGGCGGTGTGGCTTTTTTTATTGATATAATTACACTAGTACAATTCTTAGTATGAATACAGTTATATTGATTTAAAGATGCCTCATACTGGCATAATTTATTCTCTTTCCCACATGGGAATAAGCTGTACTTGTATAAGGATCTTTATACCAGGAAAACTGCATCCACATGAAGAGGGTTGTACAGCTGTAGTTAAACCTGTACAACATTTTTGGTGTGTAGACAAGGTCTCAGTAGTCGACTGATTCCCTGAAACAGAAAAACTTTATCTTGCTGCATAAATATGTATCCTGTCCTTTGGGGCAGACCCTGGTATGTCTGCTCTACTGCCTCTACAGTGCTGCTGTATTGATGTAGCGTAGCCCTGATCTACACTGTGGGGGGGATCGATCTAAAAGTTACGCAACTTCAGCTATGTGAATAACGTACTTAGATCGACTTACTGTGGTGTCTTCACCACGGTGAGTCAACTGCTGCTGCTGCTCCCCTGTTGACTCCGCCTGCGCCTCTCATGGCGGTGGAGTACAGGAGTCAACGGGAGAGTGCTCAGGGGTCGATTTATTGCATCTAGACTAGACACGATAAATCGCTCCCAGCTGGATCGATCGCTGCCCCCAATCCGGTGGGTAGTGTAGACATACCCATAGACACTTCCTGTGTCGACAGGAGGGGTTTTTCCATCAATGTAGATAATCCACCTCTCCAAGAGGTGGTAACTAGGTCGACGGAAGAATCCTTCCATTGAGCTAGCACCAGGGGTTAGGGCGACCTAACTATGGTGCTCAGGGAGTGACATTTTTTAGCTAGGTTGATCTAAGTTTTAGCTGTAGACTAGGGTCCAGGGCCCATTGAAATCACTGGAAAGGCTCCGATCAACTTACTACTCTTTGGATCGGGACCTGCGTGTTCCTTTTCGGCGTGCAGTTGAGTGCTCAAGCTGCTCTCACACATTGAACTTTTAGCTCTGGTTTTTGCTGAAAATGAATTTTGAACCTTGTATTAGATTTGTTAAAATTTGAGGGCTGCCTTAGTGGTTGGTTGCATAAATCATCCAGTCGGGCGACAGGCACAATACCATATGACTTGGAAAACTAATCAGCATTGTGGGGATTTTAAATACTCGCAGCAAACTCAAAGCTGGGTAGGCTTGGCAAGCCAATCAATTGACCGGTCCAATAATTTCAGATGACTGGTCAATTAACACCCTATTATTTGACCACAGTCAAATATTCCAGCAAGAATGTCCTGATGTAGGCTGGAGCCTGCGTTTTTGATTGCATCATGGTGCCATCTGTCATCAAGCCTTCTTAAATGTCTTGATCACGCTGCTACATGCTGATGCCACCTGACGGGGGAAAAAAGGTGAACTAATTGAACGTTGAACATCCCGAGTGGCTGGAATCTTCAACAACAAACGTATATAAATAAATCTCTTTATTTGTGTCCCTGGCCATCAACCCCCGTGGCGGTTTACAAAGTACATTAAACAACTTAAGGACAAGGTCCCTTCCGCAAAGAGCTTACAGTCTAACCGACTAACAGAAAGGAGTGGAGAGGGGGAGGAGGGTTCAGTCATTAAATCTCCTCCCCCAACACAGTGAGAAGAGATGCGCAACCAGTAAGCTGCTTGGAGATCTGTCCTGCTGCCTGCCTCACATGAGTGCATTTCGAAATGAATTTGCTTTTCTAGTTGCTCTGTGTTTGTTTCATTTTGCTTTTCTTTTGTAACGTGGATAACGTTCACTGTTCGGTGCCGACTGAACATTGCTATAAAGGTAGTAACAATAATTATCCTTTTTTTTTTTTTTAACTTCATTTCAAAATTTTGCATTTTTCTGAGTTGAAATAACTCATTTCAACAACGTAGAGACCATAAAATCTTACTCCTTTTTTTTTAAACTGTTGTTACTGTTCTAACAGTGTGTTAAAATATGTGACCATTTTTGACATTATTTGGCCACTTGATTGACCAGTTATTTTTGGGTAGGTCAAATGCCCAACCCTTGACCTGCAGTCTGAGCTGTTTCAGGAAGTAATTTACCAGTTTCCAACCATCAATAAACTGGAGAATTTCGCCACTTCTTGGACAGCCAAAAATGGAACGGATCAAATTATTTGCCATGAATTATTTGCTTGTCTTTATTCTCAGTCAGTGAATGGACAGTCTATGGAGTAGACCTGGAGGAGATGAGGGCATCAGTGAAATGGTAAATTAGAACTTCAGTGTCCTAGAATTCGGGAGGCATTTGCTTAGATCTGGATCTGTGTTTCATTGGGTCTGTTAAATCCATGTGCACAAACGCGTCAGAGGAATCTCTGGGCTGCTCAGGATACTACAGTGGCATGGGCCAATGAAAGAGCCTCGCTAGTTGGCTTACACAATTTCATAATACATGGGTCTTATGCAGCTTTTCGTGCACAGCTCTCAGTGTGCTTTATCAAGCAGGTCAGTATCGTTACCCCCACTTTACAGATGGAGAAACTGAGGCCCGGCGGTGAAGCAGCTTGCCCAAGGCAAGACAGTGGCAGACAATACCATTGGCATTCTTTGTTCAGGAGGGGGCCAGGCCTGAAGGCAGGGTCCCATGGGGAGCTGGCGAGGAGATGAGCTGGGGGAGCTAGTATTGGGGGTAGGAGCTACTCTAGATGAATCAGAGGAAGGGACTTTGGAAATGACACTTGCATGAGGCTCTCTGTACTGTGCTTGGCTCTCCCCTTGGTCTCTCTTAAAATCAAACTTGGGCATTTAAATAGGAAATGAAAACCAAGTAAGCTTTGCACCTTTATTCCACCTGCCCTTGCACATGGCAGGCCAGGAGCTGCTTGACGTAGCTAACTTGTCTCGGAAAATACAAGTGTCTCTTCTGCTTCCTATTGCTGCTCCAGTCACTTAGCTTCTTGCCTGTTTCCATTCACTGCCTAGTCTCAACCACCTCTCCAGAGAGCTCGAGCCCAGATGCATAGAGGAGGGGGAAGTTGGCCCACCTGGACCTATGCAGATCTTGCTCTTCTCAGATGCAAGTGGTAGCACTTTTGGCAAAGAGGGAGAGACTTCTGGCAGAGGTGTAGGTAGCGCTGGGGTTGCTTTTGACGTGCAGGAAAGCCCCAAGTGGATTTTCAGGGTTATGCTACTAAGCCGCTAGCTGAACAATTCATAAGAAACGGGGAAGTGAAAAGCCTGACCCAGAACTCTCATTAGTAGCTAGAGCAGGGGGCTGAGTTTGGGTCCTGGTTCTGTTTCCAACCTCACTCCTGACACTGCAAATTACTTAGCAGTTTGTTTGCATTGAATTTCATCTGCCATCCTGTTGCTCGTTGGCCCACTTTGGTTTGATCTCTCTGAAGTTCCTTGCAATCTTCTCTAGTCTTTTTCTGGTTCAGTAGCAAATTCTGTAAAACAACACCAGGATTAATTGAGTTAAATCAAAGGTGATTTAAAACATCAATTTTAATCATAATTTAAATTGGCAAATAGGAAACCTTGGTTTAAATAATTGATTTCAGTCAGGTTTTGTCTTTGTACTTTAGTTATTGTCTTAAAGAAAAGATGATTCTCATGGGTTGGTAACCATTAAAAAACATTGAGTGGCATCTAAATAAAGACTCTGCACTAAACCCAGTGGTACTTTTTGCTAACTGGGGGTTTATGCTCTATCTAGACACACGTACTTAAGCAAGTATATCGCTTAACTAGCATTTATTTAGATTCTTAAATGTACATTTTTTCTTACATTGGAAAATGGTGAATGATGCATTTCTGATTTTACTAGATTAATTTTTTACTTGTGATTTGTGTCAAGCTCTATTTGGATAGAAATTCATTTAAAATGGACAAAAATAGCATTTAAAATTTTTAGTGTTAAATAAAACTACTTTAAATGTGCTGGATACACAAGGGAAAAAGGTTTGTCAAAACGTTTTGCATTTAGAACTAATTGATTTATTAGATTGTTTATTGTCTATGTAGCTAAACTATCTGCAGTTAATGAACTGAACTGATGGTTTCTGGTCACCATGTCCTTGAAGATTTTAGAGCTCATAGATCTCATCATCTCACACCTAGTTTTTATTCATAGATTGGAAGAGGAAAACAAGCTTTCCTGTTTTTTCAACTCCCAACTGGTTTCTTAACTTTGAATGAACTAGTCGTTCAGGGTGGGTTGATTTAAATCACCAAGTGGAAAGCCTTGGTTTAAATAATTGATTCTAATCAACTTTTCCATTTTGTACTTCAGTTATTTTTGAAAGAAAGGTGCGTTCTCACTGGTTGATATAACCATTAAAACATATTGATTTACGATGAAATCGAGCTTTTCCACTTGATTTGGTACATTGTTTTGCTACCTAAGAGGGCACATTATAACTGTGCATTTATTAAAGCAATTATATGGCTTAATGCTTTAGGTTCTTATTAATTTAATTGTATATTTTTAGTATCTTAGAACATGGTGAATGCTCTATTGCTTATTCACTAGATAATTAATGTTTTGTTCATGGTTTGTGTCAAGCCTGCATTAGGATGGTAACCTGAATTTAATTATACACACAGAACAGCATATAACATTTATTCTTATTATACCATCAAGCCCTTAGCACAGTATTTGATGCACTGTGCCATAAAGCTTGACCTCAAAAGTTAGATGTTACCCCCGCTTAATTCTTTCTTTATATAGAAAAGCAGCCTTTAATTTAAAGTTTTGAATAGAGATTCAGGGATCCATCATATTTATATTTTTACTTAAATGCTTTAAGAGATTCTGAAAAGTTAAGGCCTTAACATATTTGGTATTACATTCAGATTTTATTTTAAACAGGTTTATTTTTAAAAAGAAAAAACTTCTTATAATTTAAATAACATCAAAAATGCAATTTTAATTTTAAAAAGTCTGTTTTAAAATCCATTTTTATCCTCCTGTAGGTGTTGAACTGAACTAGTTGAATAAACTGAAATGAAGACAAGCAGAAGTAGCTCCTAGGAGCGCTGACTCTAGTCTACTGGATGTGAAGCCGTTCTCATCAGATGGTTGTTTCATTGGTTAAACTGACTCAAGTTCATGTGCTTTAGGGTTTGCACCAGTTTAGCTAGATCAGACAGTTTATGGAACCCAGCTGTGCATTGTATGTACCCAGCCCCTGCACCGATGAATTTACTGTCTCAACCCATGAGACGGACAAAGAGTGGGAGGGGAACCTGAGGCCCAGTGAGAGGAAGTGACTTGCCCAAGGTCATGCAGCAGGTCAGTGGCAGAGCTGGGGTTAGAACCCAGGTCTCTTAGGTCAGTGGTTAGGGCCTCTTGTTTAGTAACTTGTCTAGCCTAGACCAGGCCTGTGTGTGTACCGCTGCTTGTGCTGTCCATGCATTCTAGATGCACAGCTGACATTGCTTGGGAGCTGTCAGACCAGCACCTCTGACCAGCCCAGGCACCCTTGGCCCACAGAGTTTCTCTGTACTTGTGCTTTGATCAGTGGGCCCTTCACCTTGACATTCCTGGGAACGGGCCATCCACTCATGCAGGAATGTGGCCGGGTGGCTTTGCTTTCTTATCACTGCCCTGACTCCTCTTTGGCGACACCAGGTGTAACTTCACGTTTGGGAGGTACAAGCACGTACGGTTTAGATCCACCCCAGTGTTGCACACCGAGGGAACAGGCGCCATGGAAATACTGTAGATTGATCTCCGTCCCTTCATCTGTAAGCAGAGGACACTTCTTCCCACCTACTCCATAGCAGTAGGTCACGTTCTCCTCCTCTTCCCGGTATGAACCTCTCTGTAGTTCTCCTCCCTTTTTCCTCCATGGAACGTTTTACTGCCCTACAACTGCTGCCGAAGCAGAAATAGTTTTCCCTGAGCATACTTGGTGCCTTCTGCATGCAGTTAGCACGGTCTGCGGACGGCAGCCGGATTCCATCTGCAGCTGATCATGAGCAGAAGTTTAAAGGTTGGGCCTTTGTGTTTTGTCTGGGCCAAAAAAAAAAATGTGCGAGACCTTGCCAAATTGGAAATGGAGTTTTAACTGTCGTGTCGACTTGAAGTGCAGTGCGAACAGGCTGCAGGGGGGACGGATCCTGGGGGTTTACTCCACCAATCTGGCGCAGAACTTGGCAGTGGCTGCTTGTTTTCTTGTATATGCACACGTCCCAAAGAGCTAATGCCGGTCCTTGCTTTGGACTTGCAGAGTGCAGAGCCCAGGAGTCAAATCTCCTTGTGTGTGTATTAAAATAGAGAGATGGTGGGCCTGACTTTCAGTTACGTACAGGGGCTTTCAAGTGGGCAGAACTGGCTCCCTGAGAATCCCCCACGTGCAGGGCCCCTGCACAGCTTGTGTGGAGCTGGCATAAGAGCTCTGCTCTGGACCTGTGCCCGGTCCCTGGGGGGCCGATCGGGGATGTGGCCAGAGCATACAGCACTACCTCTCTTCTCAGCTTCCCAGGGACTGTACTAGAAGCAAAGAGCAAGTTTGCGTGGCCCTGCGGCTGCTTTTCATGTTGTGCTCGGCCGTACAGCGCCGAGCACAACACGAGCCAGGCAGATCCCTGCATGGTTCCAGAATCCAGGGAGAGCAAAGGTGGCTTACAGGCATCTGCACGCCCCTCCCTGACCTCTCTGCCGCTGGCCAAGCACAGAAATTGAGCGGCTGAGCATCGGGCCCTGTCGGCTTTACCTAGGAAGTGTTTTTCCTAGGGAGGAGTTGAGAAGTCTGCAGCAGCGTCCAGACCTACGGACTTTCGTTAGTTCTTCCCCAGCTCTCACCGCTTTTCTGGCTTTCATTTTTAAGTGTGGATTTAGCCTGGCGAGGAAGGAAGGAATTTGCTGTCTGCCTCAGTGAGATGGTTGCCGTCTGACTCATGTGTGATTGTTGATGGTGGTGGTGTTGCTTTTTCAAGAAAGAAACGGGCTCGATCCTGCCTTGTGGAGGATGTGTGTGTGGGTGGGTATGCGCCCGTGAGTGTGCCGGGCAATGCACGGAGGCGGTGCGGATTTTTAGAAGTGCATCCAAAGGATTCAGGCGCTTAGGGAGGAGAGTCTCAAAAGCATCTAAAACCATTAGTGGAGTGCAGGGGGAAACCCAGGGCGTGTCCTGATGGGAGCGCTGCAGCCATTCCATTACCTCCGCTAAGTGGCAGGTGGGCAGCTGAATCGGCGGGGTTAGGCCCCTGTGTTTGCAGGGGTTTAGACTGTAAGCTCTTTGGTGCTCATTGTATGTCCGTACAGCAACTAGTGCCATGCCACCTGCTGTTGGGTGCTGACCCAGTAGACACACCATGACGCTGCCCTGCTGTCCCGTCTTTCTGGTCCAGAGCAGACTGACGTCAGTGGGAGCCTCTCTGTGGGCTTTGGATCAGGCCCCAAAGGAGCAGGCGCGCAGGTGGCTCAGTGCCACTTGGAGAGGAGGGATCCACTTAGTGCTGCAGCTTGCGTCTCTGCTCTTGCTCGCGCTGGAGGGCAGTGCCCCTCTCTGCAGCGGTGCCGGCTCTTGGCAGCTGGATCAAGGCTGGGGCCATGTGTGTAAGCGCTTTGGGAAACCGCCCAAGTTCAGACTGAACCTGTCATTTGCCTCCTACCCCCGCTGTGCAAGCGGGCACTTGTGGAACCTGTCACCTCGCCTCCCTGCGGGTGTGTGCTCATGGGACCCATGGTGTCCTCTCCTGCACCATCACCCCTCTACCCCCACCCCACTGCATGTTCTCCCGATGCAGGGTCTGGTTCCAGGGTCACATGTGTTTTCTCATACAGTCCAGTCGCATATCGCACCCAAAGAGGAAAGTATTTTGTCCCAGTGAGGACAGCTTGCATTTCCTGCTCCTCCGTGCACAAAGCAGTTGAAGGAATCTGCTCCAGACTTTCTGGTTCTGTTCACTCTGAGCCAGACCCTGAGGCTGGAAAACTCCATCCCGAAGGCGAGGGTCGTAATGGAGACCACGCAGCGCCCTTTGCTGGAGCTGTCGCTGCCTGCGTCCGCCATAACAGTCTTGCTCCTTTTTAAATGTGCTCTGGAGCGGACTAGATGCGTTGAGCAAGGGGTGGGAGAAGGGAAGGGGCATCGCTCTTGGGGCCTGGGAAGGAAGGATCAGCTGCTGGGAAGGTGGTCAGTGCACAGATGCATGGGGAAGGGCCAGAGGGAATTTGGCTCCAATCCTGTAAAGACACAAGCCCCTACTTCACTTTCTGCAAGCGACTCTAATGTATAAAATTTAAGCACTTGTGTGAGTCTTTGCGGGATCGGGGCCTGGGTGAGGCTCTGAAGGCAGCTGTACCCATCTGGCTGTTGAGTGCCCTGCAGGAAACAATTTTGGTGGGACTTGGTCCCTAGTGGATGCCTGTTGGCATCCCCTTGCCACTGTCCACCTGAACGCAGAGGTCAAGCGCTGAATTGGCTACAGAGGGGGAGCCCCCCTTGCGCTCCTCGAAGGAGCCCTGTTGGGTCACTGAGGGTATGTCTGCAGCCCCTCCTGGCCCGGGGTTGGCAGACTGGCTGGTGGGTAGAAAGTGCTTTGAAGCTGCAGCTCTGGCTCTGAAGCCAAGGGCTAGCAGCGCATCTGCCTCTTGCTGTCTGTCCGTCCCCTCTCCTGAGTGTTGAGTGTGTTTACAGCTATGTCATCCATTACACATCTGTCTCTTTTATCTGTTTGTCTCCTCTTCCCCCCGTTCCCCCTGCACTCCCAATGCTGTCCTCTGGACCATGCGCCATCTTTACTACCGTCCTTGTCTTTGGTGTCAATTTCTGTCTTCCCTCCTGGGCAACAGGCCAGCCAGTGAAAAGCGCTCTCACTTGCCCAGGTAAGATGGGGCTGGGGGCGGGCTGACAGAATTGCATTCGCACTCGCTTTCTCGAAGCCCCTGTGTTCAAAGTGAAGGTGAATTTGGTGTCAATCAGCTTTCATGTAAACATCCTCCAGGCCTTTCTTCTGCCATTTTATATTGTCCACAAAAAAACCAACACCCCCCGCCCCAACCTGGCTGGCTCAAGGGGGACCAGGGAAGGGAAAACGGGGTCTTGCACCTCTAGGGTCCTGGTACTAATGTGGCATCAGATCAGGAGAACTGGCTGGCCCGGGGACATTGGGGAATGGAATATGGGGCCTTCCCCCGTAGGGTTCTGTAGGGTGCTGTCTCCAGTATGCCACCAGGTTGGAGGGAGTGGCTGGCTCTAGAAGATTGGGGAATCCGATCTGGGGCCTTTCCCCTATAGGGTCCTGGTTCTAATTTGGCACCAGATCTGGAGGGACTGGCTGGCTTGGGAGGTAGGATATGGGGCCTTTCTCTTATAGGCTCCTGGCTCCAGTCTGGCCCCAGGCTGGGGGCAGTAGGTAATAAGGTCTTGTCTTCACTGCAGTTAATTCAGGTGTTGCCCCAATCTTGAATCCTGTCCACACTCACAACTCCCTCACTCAAGTACCGTGGTGCTATTAATTCAAATTGGCTGGGATGGGTAGGAGGGGCAGACTACACTGGAGATAGTGCTGCTCCCTGCAGCCTGCCCGTTTTCCTGTGTGGCTGCTCTCCCTCAAGCCTGTTTCGCGAGAGAGGCATCAGCGCCAGGGTAGATAACTCGAGTGAACTCTACCCTTCGCTACGAGTCACGGCTGCAGGTCGCCCCCGTGTGCTGGCTGCCCGGAGGCTTGTGGGAAGAGTTTGTAGGGACTCAGTCCAGTTCCAGCTGGTAGGTGTGACCACCCCAGCAATAAGCATTAGGCAGAGAGAGCTGGCCAGGACCGAGCAGGCTGTGGAGTTGGAGCCCCCTTCTCACCCCACGGTCAGCTGGTCCCTCCAGAGTAGGAGAGTCCTGGGAAGCTTGCAAAGCCAGTGCCGCTGTTGTACCTAGGGTGACCATATGTCCCGATTCTATAGGGACAGTCCTGAATTTTGGGTATTTTTCTTATATAGGTTCCTGTTACCCCCGCCCCGTCCTGATTTTTCACACTTGCTGTCTGGTCACCCTGGTTGTACCTCTTCCCGCCTTGGCCCACAGGACTCTCAATCCAGCCCCCTCCCCCATCACAGAACTGCCGGGAAGAGCAAGAACACCAAAAATAAAAATAACAAAAGAAAGTAACTGTCCATTGTCTCTCTCATTCATTCCTCGCTGCTTCATGTTCTCTTCTCCCATCAGCCCCATTGCAGCCTGGTAAGCTCTGACGCTGGCCTCCTGTGCAGTGTGTGTGGTTTGCATGAGCACATCTCTCTGTTGTTCGTCATGTTCTGTGGAAACCAACCCCTCCCCATCCCTCCGGGGTTAACAGACGTGCGGTTACATGGTGTAGCGCCCTCCCTGGGGCTCTGGCTCTCTCTGCTGGAGGCTGCTTTTGGCAGTGGGGAGAAGGGTCCTGCAGCTCCAATTCTGGCCCAGCACCCTGGGGGAAACAGACAGCGATCGCTTGCCGTGAGAGCTGCCCTGGCTACGCTGGGGCTTGCTGCGTCCTGAGAGGGAGGCTTCTTGTCAGTGGAAGGATGAGTCTTGTTCCTCCATGACTGTTTCCGTCTCATTCCCTTCAGGTTAAGCAGCCTGTCTTCACTGGGCGATTCGACTACAGGACGCAGGTCTCCTGGGCACCGCCGCCAGCCGTCTGACTGCACTGAAACGACAGGTAGCCTTTACTTCTCTCCTCCCCGCTCTGTGTTGCTATGACAGCAGACTCGGGGCTGTGCCATCTGGCTATTGTGGCTACGTCTGCCCCCCACCCCATTGACGTTCTCTCTCGGCACCTCCCAGCTGTGATGGTCTTGATCCCCCCGGGAGGTGGGGCAGGGCTTCTCTGCCCACTGGGCACATGAGGAATTCTGAGGCCCACAGACGGGAAGTCACTTGCCCAAGATCATGGCAGCAGAGCAGGGAACAGAACCAAGGTCGCCTACGTCCCAGGTGAGCGGTCTGGCCACGGGAGCGTCAGGCACACAGGTGAGGCTGTCCAGAAGGTCATGATGCAGGTGGCCAGAGCCTTTTGCATGTGTGTCTCTGCACAGCATGAAGCTCCTCTTATCAGACTCAGAGATTATAAGGCCAGAAGGAACATCTGGTTGGGTCTCTTGCAGCGCCCACGCCAAACAGTTTCACCTGGTGGTTCCTGGACTGGACCCGTAATGGCTGATTGAGCCAGAGGGCGTCATTTTCTAGAAAGAGACATTCGATCCCGACTAAGCTCTGGAGTTGGGGAAGGGCAAGCTGGGAATAACATTGTGGGGTAGGGGCGTCCTCATGAGCCGTCAGCTGTTCTGGTCTTTGTGGGTTTGAACGGCTCACCTGCCCTTTACCATGATGGGGGAAATCATGGGGGATAAAATGATGTTTTTCAGGCCTGTGATAATTGCTCCTCCCATCTAGGCCTTCCTATGGGGCTACTTACACCTTTCGTCTAGGGTAGAATTCGGAACTGAGAGTTGGGACCCCAGGAATCTATTATCTCTGCCACTGATTGCCTGCCAAGTTGCTGCCCTCCCTGTGCCTCAGTTTCCCCATCCGTAAAATGGGGATAATGACACTCCCCTCCCTTGTGAAGCACTTTGAGATCTGTGGATGGAAAGTGCTAGGTTGGAGCTAATGGGGATGGCAGCGATGGTTCTGTTTACGATTCCAGTTGCCCAAGCAGTGAGGAGAGAAGAGTGGCCTTGTGGTTAGATGTGGACGTGGAAAGGGTGTTGCAGCACCCTCCTTGCTTTGGCATGTGCCACCCCAGTTCCCACTGGCGGGGCAGTCCCCCTCCTGTACTGTGAGTTGCAGTCTAGCCCTCCCTCCTGCTGCATCAGGTTGGTCCCTGTACCCTGAAAAGGGGAGAGGAAAATCCTTAGAACAGAGCCGTGCATACGAAAGCAGCGGTGACACGGGGCCAGGCCCTTGCCGTGAAATGCTTCTGCAGTGCTGGAGCAAAGCTCATAGGCCGTGATCCTAGATTAGCCCGAGAGCTGGGGTGTAACTGCAGAGCGTGCACTGTATGAAAGAATCGGCCAACACAAAGGCGCGAGGTGATGCAGGACTGTCTGGTGCCAGCACCAGTTGCTGATCTTGGAAAGGGAAAGGCTGTCTGCCTATAGCGGTGGTTCTCAGCCAGGGGTGCACGTACCCCTGGGGGTATGCAGAGTTCTTCCAGGGGGTGCATCAACTCATCTAGATATTTGCCTAGTTTTACAACAAGCTACAAAAAAAGCCCTAGCGAAGTCAGTACCAACTAAAATTTCATACGACTTGTTTGGACTGCTCTGTGTGCTATGCGCTGAAATGTAAGCACAATATTTATATTCCAATTGATGTATTTTATAAGTAGATGGTAAAAATGAGAGAGCCAGCAATTTGTCAGTAACAATGAGCTGGGACACTGCTGGATTTTTATGGCTGATTTTGTAAGCAAGTCATTTTTAAGTGAGGTGAAACCTGGGAGTACGCAAGATAAATCAGCCTCCTGAAAAGGGGACAGTCGTCTGGAAAGGTTTAGAGCCACCAGCCTAGAGGAAGGATCACTTGGTGGCTGAGGCGCTGGACTGGGATTTAGGACTTTAAAATCGGCATTCTCTTTCGGTGCGATTCCAGGGAAACTGAGGCGGCTTGAGTGACTTGCCTGATCTATAAAATGGCTCTGATGCGTTCCTCTGTAACAGGTATTAGGGGGCTAAACGCCCAGGAGGCATTCGGATCCTACAGCAGTTCGGGGGAGGGGATATAATAATCTACCATTGATGAGCGAGGCTCCAAAAGGCTGGATTAATTGAAGGGATCAAAAAGGAGTGTGGTAAAGGGGGGAGAATGTGGGAACAGCGGCTCGTTTAATACAGGAACCAAAAGAAAGTGTAGCCAGATGCACCGACCATTCTCTTCGTGGGAGATCTATTGTCTGAGTCTGTCACCCTAAGGTCCCTGTCCACCATGCTGGGAGTATAAAGGACCTTAAGGTGAGCGCAGATGAGTTACTCTTTTTACACTGGTTCCCTTTACACTGCCAGAGCCCTGTAAAAAGGGCCTTATAGTGAGAATGAGAATTGGGGGTGTGACTGGGGGGGGGATGATGAACACGGCAGGCAGAAGTTCCTGTTTGTGGGCTCAGCGGCAATGATACTTATCTGCCATATCCGATTAGGTAAATAGGGCCCGATCCTGCCTCCTTGTTGAACCCCGTGGGTGCTGGATCGAGCCCGTAGTACTGCAGAAAGTGAGCTTATTCACATGCCTCACGTTGGTGTGTTTTGCCACTTTGAGACTGCACGTTTGGAAGTTACTTCCTTCCTCTGCCCAAAGAGCACCGTAAGTACAGATGCTAGGAACTGACTGTATTTACATGCACGCGCACGTGCGTGCACAACACACACACATGCCCCTTACTTTGTGGTATGTCTGTCACTTGTGCAAAACCGGGTCCAATTTCTTACTTCCCCACCCTTCACCTTTGTGTCATTAGTTGCATTTGTGCAAAATTGGGCCTGATTTGTCCCCTGCCCCAACCTCATATTGTCACTTCACCTGTGCAGAGTGAGTAACACACTCACTGGTGTGATGTGAGTGGAGAATCCGGAGTCTTTTGTACACTCGCATTGCACAGGCGAAGACACGATGGAAAGGAGAATCAGGCCCTGTTTCTTTTTCTGAACCAGACCTCAGATACTCGAATGATGTCAGCGTTCCATGCACTGCGATGAACAACAGAAGCCGGGTCACTTGATAGTCACTAACACCATCTGCATTCCTACCAGCGACAATGAGCGTAATTGCATCTCTGGCTTTCAGGGCAGTAGAAAGGAACCAGAGAAGCCAGAGATAGAAAAGATCCGTTAGGTCCTGGATAGACTGTCTATCCAGGTGTCGTATATACCAGCAGCCAGCATGGTATCTTGAGGCTAAAAGGCAGCTGATATCAGAGCATGGGATTCGAACAAACACCTCCGGGGACACTGCAGCCTTAAAAGGGAATGGAGCTGCTGAAATCTAGAACCCAGGCATCCTAATGTATTGGGCTTTGCCTCATTATCTGTCCTTCTCCCCTCTCCTGGGCTCTCTGCACGGCAAGAACATCTCTGCTTGTCATCGCCAGCATTGCGTTCAAAAATCTTTTCTCAAGCCCTGCCCCAATCATGAGCTTGACACGAAAAGTCATGGGATTTTGTTAACAAAGAATTAACTTCAGGAGTGTGAGTTTTTGTTGTTTGTTTGCCTTCTGTTTCCTGGGCCTTAGTCTTCCCCTGGTCTCGGGGAACGAACAGTAGCCATGGGCCATCTGGAACTTGCAGCCACAACTAGTCTTGAGCATGGATTTAAACTCTAGCCTCTCATGCCTCATTTGTTTGTTTCCCCGCCCTGCTGAAGGTTTGGTCCAACGCTGCGTCATCATCCAGAAGGATCAAGATGGCTTTGGCTTCACCGTCAGCGGGGACCGAATTGTCCTGGTGCAGTCTGTCCGGCCAGGTGAGCAGCTCTGTCCCCCCTTCTTGGAGGCCCACGGATGTGGCTTTATGAATGGGAGTCCCCAGTTCACTTGGCCCCCTGCTCCGCCCTGGGCCCAGGATGGTTTGGGAGAGAGGAAAAGGGGGATCCTTCTTCGCAAAGCCTGTTGGATCAAGGGAGGGCAATTCTGGAGAATGAAGAGGAGCTAAGCTGGGTGAGGGCATGGTTGAGATGGCGGTAGCGGGACCCGGGGTAAGCATGTGCCTAGATCGGAGTCTTGATTCTGATCAGCTTGGCCACCTGGAGGTGGGAATTAACCCCAAATCGGCTCCTGAGAGCAACAGCCAAGTTCCCATGTTGCGCCATCTCTGCTCTCAGGCAGCGCCAGGTTAACCATGTGCTATACCTGGTTGTTACATAATCGCAGCTGGTGACTGATGAGGGGTGCAGGGAATTCCCCTTGTAGCCCTCAGCAAACACAGTCAGCAACTTTCAGCTGGGCTCTATGTTGCGGAAGAGCTCTAGTTTTTTGCTGTCTGATGGTGTTGAGGGGAGGTAGGGTTTGAATCAGACTAACACTCAGGCTAGGAAAAATTCAGATAGATAAGGGAGGAAAAGTCTTACAGATTTAAAGGGACAGAATCAGAGAAAAATCAACCCCCTTATCCTGCAATGGGATCTCATGGGGAGACCCCTGCATCGACCCCAGTGATTTCACCAGGACTTTGGGCGGGCATAGATTCTATTTGCATGAATCCAATGGCAAGTCCCAAATATTTTAATAAAGAACAGTCAATGTGCCTGATTCCCCACTGCCCCATTCCTTGTGCGGTCATTTACACTAGTGCAAAGTGAGCCAGATTCTCTAGTGCCCTGTCTCTCTGGCAGTCGCCCTCTTTGTGCTGGGGTAAAAGACCACCCTGGGTGTGGTGCTGCAGGGAGACATGCCCCTTCATTCTGGCATGCGTTGCCTGCAATGAGAGCTCATTAAAGCTGAAAAGACTCTTTAATTTACTTCCCTTCTTGGCCTTTTTTTTTTTTTTAATTTGCTAGTCTCTCAGTTTGGAATTGAACCTCATGGAAACGTTTCCTCTTCGGCCTGGCTTTAGCAACAGAGAATTTTTCAGTGTATTTAAACTTTTTTAGCAGTTGCATTAAAGAAGGGGAGACTGGCAGGGGAAGAGCTTAAATAATAAAGCTACTTTTACGGATGCTTAGGCCCCAATCCTGCAGTTGGATCCATGTGGACAGACCCCCTTGCCTAGACAGAAACCCTAAAGGAGAACGACCGCATGGCAGATGGTAGTCTCATTGCTTACTGCGCTGCTGGAAGGAACTTGGATATTAGTGATGAGGTCGATATAAGAACCTACAAGGAATAGAATAAAACAGAGCTCCACACAGGAGGAGGGAAAACCTAGATTTACGTCTCCATATGCTGTTCCGGTGATGGTGTCAAATCCGCTGGTGCCTTGTGCTAGGTGTGGATGTTTTCATGTTGCTGGGGCTTTCCTGTTCTTTACTGTAACTCCCTTCCTCTGCCTGTTGCATTGCAGGAGGAGCGGCCATGAAGGCTGGGGTGCAAGAGGGTGACCGGATCGTCAAGGTGAGTGGCAAACCCTAAGCTGAGGCATCCCCGGGGTGTTCCCTAGTGCTGCGCTCTGTGGGCCGGCACTGGGGCTTCATGTTTGAGGCTGGCTGTCTCCTTTTGCAGGTGAACGGCACAATGGTGACAAACAGCTCCCATCTCGAAGTGGTGAAGCTCATCAAATGTGAGTAGGTAGAAGGGGTGAATGGGGCCTTTTCCTGCTCGGTTGCTGGTTGGAGGCCAGCCCCGCGGCGGAGCGTTTTGAGATGGCATATTGTGGAAAGAGTAAGGGGCCCTGAGGCTAAGAGCAGAGCGGAGAGGCCAGGCACGCTGAGCTCTCTTCTCCACCCGAGAGGCAGGGGATTCTCTAGGTGCGCTGGTGTGGGGAGCTTGCTCTGTCACAGCTGTGCCTGCCCCATGCATAAATAGGGGCATCTGGTCTCGGGGTGGAGAACACCAGCAATCCCATGTTTCAAAAATGCTTAATGTGAAATGTCCTGCTTGGAGAGCCTCATTGACTGACGCCGCTGGGAAGGGAGTCATTTGCAAGCTGGAGCGGCCAGATCTCTGCGGCTTCCCGTTCTGGTTGTTACAGGAGCAGCCGTTTGGGAGAACGTCACTTCCCATTCCTTTCCTGAAGCGGTTTCCAAGAACAGCCTAACCCTTCCCTTGCCGATTTGGTTATTCCACTTCCCAGCCTGCGTTACGATGCTCTGTATCCATCTGTCTGTCTACATCAGGCTGTCACCATAGCGTCTGGGCAAATAGCCAATGGTGAAGTCTCCAGTGGACTTCATGGGATGTCTGGCTCTTCTCCTGTAGGGAGGTAAACCCCCTGCCTGGGATGGACTTAGGGTCACCAGACAGCAAGTGTGAAAAATAGGGACAGGATATGGGGGGGTAATAGGAGCCTATATAAGAAGAAAACCCCAGAATTGGGACCGTCCCTATAAAATTGGGATATCTGGTCACCCTAGGTGGGCTTTTGGTGGTGTTGGCTGGTTGGTTTGGTTTGTTTCAGGGTTTGTGGGTCCAGGGGAGGGCATGGGGGTGTCATTCCCTCTGTGGTGAAGAGGAAGGTTTTACAGTGTCTGCTAGAGGCGATCCCACTCTGGATTGGCCCCATCTCCTCTGGTTGCGCATTTCATTGCAAAGTCTCCTTCCCTGGGAATGCTTTGACCCTTGCTCTCATGTCCATCTTCTTGCGTTTTGTGATCTGCATCGTCCCAGAGGAGCACCGTTGTCACCGCAGATCATAGAGTGAAGTTCAGTCTTGTAATGTAGCTGGGGCTCGACCCAGTTGTTGCTTTGATGATTAGGACTGAGGCCTTAAACTGGCATCTGAAGCAGCCTGAGGGCCAGTGGAGGGATTGGATCTTGGGTCTGATGTGTTCACAGTGGCTTAAGCTAGGGGGAAGGTGGGCAGCCTTGGGCAAGTCACTTCCCCACTCTGTGCCTCAGTTTCCCCATTTGTCAAATGGCGATAATGATACTAACCTCGTTTGTACAGCTCTTTGAGGTGTATGGATGAAGAGCACGAGATATAATCTAGGGATTAATATGTGCCTTGGCTGATGCAGCCTCTCCTGGGTACGCTTTACAAAGGTTCCTGAGGCTTTACTAAGGACCCTTGCTCTGTAGGTGCAGTGGGCTAGCATCTGTGAACTGAATTAAACCCTAATGCTGAGTGTAGTTGGTCTACACTGAAAACCTACATCAGCATAACTGTGTGTCTCAGAGATGTGAAAAATCCACACACCTCCCCGAGAGACATAGCTACGTTGACCTAACCCTTGGTGTGGACAGTACTAGGTTGATGGAAGAATTCTTCCGGCCCCCTTTGCCTCTGGGAGAGGGGGATTACATATGCCGAGGGGAGAACCCCTCTTATCGCCATTGTGAGTGTCTACACTGAAGCGCTACAGCAGTGCAATTGTTGCATTTTCAGTGTAGACGTACCCTTAAGATCAGCTTTGGGTGCAGCTCCATCCGTCTCAGACTCCTGCTTCGTGGATTTGGGGTTGGGAAGGCAATGATCCGTTCTCTTCTAGATGCCGTGATTCCCTGGGTTTAAATCCTCATCAACTGGCTAGTTATAAAGTGGGTCTCTCTCCACCTGTGCTCCTTTTCTTCTCCAGCCGGCGCCTACGTCGCGCTCACCCTCCTGGGGTCTCCTCCTCCCTCAGTGGTGCTCTCCAGCCCTCAGCAAGACGTGAGCGTATCGGGGGCGCCCGGTATTGCACCCTTGTGCCCCCCGCCACCTCCCCCACCTCCGTTGCCTCCGCCACAGCGCATCACAGGACCCAAACCATTACAGGTAACACTCTCCTGCGCTGCTCAACTTCGGGGGGTAGGGGTGAAAGATGGGGAAATGAAAGCAAAGCTCTATCCATCCCCTCACTCTACCCACATCTGTTCCAAATCGCAGGATCCAGAAGTTCAAAAGCACGCGACTCAGATCCTCCGCAACATGCTGAGACAGGAGGAGGCTGAGTTACAGGTACGCTGCGTCGCCTGCCTCCTCTCTGTGGTGAGCGACCCTGGAGCAGACCTTTGCCCTGTCTAGCACACTGCTAGCAATCTTTGCTTACAGTGGAGCGGACTATTGCTCCTTCTAGGCCAATCTTTCCTCCCTACATGTTGGATCAGACCAATGGGCCATCTCCTCTTATATCTTGCCTGTAGCAGAGAAGACAATTGTTCCACCTAATCTCATGGTTCTCCTTTCTGCCCTGCGGATCAGACCTCCCTCCATTCCATGTAATCCAAGTTCCTGCCTCCATCCGTGACACGACTGGTGTTTCCAAGGAAGAGGAACCCTCTCCACCCCACAGTAAAGCGTGAGGCCAGTTGTACAATGTTTGGGGGAAGAAAGGTGTATTTCCTTCCTCCTCCCCCTGGCCACCAGCTGATGTCACACCGAAGCTGCAGCAGGGTATTGATCAGAGCCATATATCCCTCAACTGCCTTGTCTTTTTTTCGTAGCCCCCACTCCACGCTCTGCACCCCGTGTCTGTTCCCCTCCCTGCGTGGCTGGCTGTAACCTCCTTCCCCTTCTTGTCTCTCTGCTCAGCGATTCTGCGAGGTGTACAGCCGGAACCCCGCCACCACGCTAGAGGAACGGATCGAGGGGGCACGCAGAAGGGTCAGCCAGCTGCAGCTCAAGATCCAACAGGAGACGGGCGGCTCAGTGGTACGCAAGAGGAGCCCTTACTTCCTGGTTCTAAATATCATGTGACTGTCCCCCACGCCCTGGACACTCCACTCTCCTCAGATATTGGTGCCAGGGGAAGCCTGAAGTGGATTTAGTCCCGCTGTGGAGATGGACAAACTGAGGCATGCCCTTGTGCAGTGTGAAATCTCCCCGAATGCACTGCCTCCGGGGGCTGAGCCATGAACTGTGGGGATAGGTACCCAAAGGGCATTGAGGCTGAAATGGGTTAGGTGAAGGCTAGTGTGGACACAAAACAAGACTGAAACCAGTTCAGCAGGGCTAGTGAGGATGCACGGTGTTGTTTGTGTATGAACTGGTTGAAACTTCCCTCTCCTCTCCCTCCCCCCTGTGTGACCTATTCTGGGGTTCCCTTCCCAGCTCTGCCACAGACTTCATATCCGCAGAGGTGTGACAGCTTCATATCCCCTCTTGAAATGGAAGGGTGCTGGTCCTCCCGCTTTATAGATCAGGCTCTTTCCGTGCCTCAGTTTCCCCACCTGTAAAGCAGGGATAACGACACCGCCCTCTCTGTATCCATCAATTGCAGGATTTGGGGCGGCCGTGCTGCAATTCCGGCTCAGCCAGTCTCCGGGGGACAGAAGGTGAGTCGTGCTGTTGCTCCCAGGCAACTGCACATACCCATTGCTACTGTCCACCTGCCCTCGCAACCGATGATTGGTCTGGGTGACTTCAGCTTGCGGTGCCTGTGCAGCTCCTTGTCTCCGGACGCTGTAGCCGTCCCAGGCTTTTGACGAGCTTTGCTTGCACCAGGTGCGCTGAGGGCTTCAACTCGAGTCTGGGTCGATCCTTATCAGCTGTGATAGCGTCTCTCCAGTGCAGATGGGAAGCTACAAATAGTCTAGCTCTCCCCATTCAGGAGTTCCTCACATTGGGAAATTGTTTCCAGCCATCACACACTGTGTGCTATAGGATAGGGACTCCAGGTCTCCCAGAATGCACCAGTGCAGGGATACTTTACTTCTGTCCAACAGCATTGCTATATGGGATATGCTGTAAAGAGACATGAGTGTTTGCACCCAGCATCCCTGTGACCGCCACCTGGCTCGGCATAGATAAACGCAGCACGTATCTGTTCACCACCACCCCAGGGTTACCCCTCCGCTAGTGTCCGTTGTAGAGCCGGGCAGGAAGTTTGCAACAAAACATATTTTCACTGGAAAATGTTGATTTGCTGAAACTGTAACAGTTTGCGGGAAAGGATTGGTTTCAACCGGTTTCCTGTTTTTGGCGGGGGGGGATTCAAAACAAAGGTTCCTTTCCTGACGTTTTCTTTTGAAATTTCAGTTAATTTGTCATAAAAGAATTTTTTTAGGAGGTTGAAATTGAAATGAGACATCTCAGAATTATTGAAAGAGAAGGTGTCAACTGACCCGAGCTGAGTTTAATTTTATTTTTGTTTTGCGGAAATGTTAGAGATTTCAACTTTTTGGCCCCATTTGGAATGAGACTTTTTTTTTTAATGTCAAATTTTTGTGGGATGGGAAAACCATCTCCTGCCTTGCTCCAGTCTGCTGCTCTGTGCCTTTTCACGCTCAACACATCCCGTGTGGCTCCTGCTCTTTCTCCTCCTTCACCACCCAGGGTTGCTTTCCCGTCTTGTGCCCAGCAGAACTCCGGTCTTGAAGCCTGTAGGACTAGCCATGTTTGCGTGTGGGTTTCTGGTTTCCTTTGCCTCTGCCCCTTGCCTGGGATTCCAACGAGCCGTAGCCCCCAGTAAAGACCAGAGCTCCTTTTTCCTCGTCAGAGGCCAGAATTGGGGTTGCACAAACCCTCCTTAAACATTCTCAGTCTGATTCTCTTGTGGGTCTTGGCCAGCCCACAGATCCACCCTCCTGTCATCAGAGGAGAGGTGACGGCAAAGGAAATGTGAGGAGGTGGATCCACAGTCTAGACAGAGGGTGCTTACTGAGGGCTGCTGAGTCCTGCTCTGTTTGCCCATCGCTCGGTGTCTCCTTTGCCATGGTTGCTCCTGCGGGGTTTAGTTTGACCTCCATCTGCGTGTCTCCTCTGTTCCCAGGTCGCCTCTCTCTGGACTCTCAGGATGGCGATAGCGGTTTGGATTCAGGCACTGAGCGGTTCCCTTCGGTGAGCGAGGTGAGGGCTCGTGGCTCCAGGGCTAAGGGCCAGGTCCATTTTGCACATAGAGCAGAGAGTCAACCTCTGTGCTTTGTTGGGAAAACAGCTTCTGCCCCCCAAACAGTCCGGCATTCACTGAGTGTGTATGTGTGTGGTGGTGGGGGAGGGGAGGGGTTTGGAAAAATCAGACGTCATTTAAAATCAGTCTAATCAAATCTGGGAGTCACAGACCCTACAGTACCCAAATCAGGATCCTGGAGTTATTGCAGGAGGGGGTCCCTGCAGGCAGAGTGAAGGTTGCTTGGGCGCCTTAACTCTGTGTTTCGTGTCTTAGCACGTTGGATGTCTTGTAAGTGCAGCCGTCACTCTGAATGTCCTGGGGTTTCGAAGGTTTGGGGTTTAGGATCATTGCAACATCCCTGTGAAGTCTCTTCCTGTTGAGTTATTGATCCATCCTCTCAGCCTTCACCTCCATCATAACAGAGGGCAACGCTTTCCAGAATGTCCAAGGGCCAGAGTTTTAAAGGTATTTAGGTGCCTAGAGGGAGTGTCAGTGGGTGTTGGGGGCTTAGATGCTTTTGAAAATCCCCATAGGTGCCGAAACACCTTTAAGAATCTTGTCCGAAGTAGGAAATTTTCCCCCTTTGTCTTTTTGCTCTGGGCCTTTATATAGAGCCACAGATTGTAATGGCACATCCTGCAGCAAGACTAAGAGGCAATCCCTGGCCCCCGGAGTTTGCAGTGTCAATAAGACCAGCCAGACGCAGGGGAGGGAGGTGTCTCCAGGTTACTACTGAGAAGAGCGGAGGTGTCGGGGCAGCGTGGGGGAGGCAGGAAGTTGAGCCTGGGAGCAGGAGCCAGGTGTGCACACCGATCTAATGTAAACTGGTTTAGAAATTGATTGGTTAATTTGGCACCCCGCTCCCCCGCATTTGGACACGCTGTTGAATCGGTTTAGATGTTGGCCTGGGTCCTGGGAAGCATGTGAGTCAAGTCAGGGTCTGGCGCTACTTTCGTCCCTGGGGGTTTCCCTGCTGCCCCCTTCTCGGTTGCTAATGTTGTGAGGTGGTGGTTGTCCTGAGCAGATCTCTCTGAACCGGAACTCCGTTCTGTCCGACCCTGGCCTCGACAGCCCACGCACCTCCCCGGTCATCACCTCCAAGATGTTCCAGCACCATCGCCGCCAAGGCTCGGACACGCCCTTCCTGCCCATCGCAGAGCAGGTGAGGGGGGCGTGGGGGAGCTGCCATGGGCGAAGTGGCTGGGCCTGGGGCACACTCCCTAGTCCAGCTCTGCGGAGTTGGGTCTGATTGACAGCGACAGGCCGTAGCTGGTTCTGCCTAGGGCTGTGATCTCATCAGGGGTGGGTCTGAGTAGCACCCAAACTGCTGCAGGGGGTGGGATGTGGGGCTCCTTGGGGGGCACTCTTTGCTGGGGGTCAGTGCTGACTCCATGGCACAGTGCCCTGCAGGGAGTGGGGTGTGGAGCTCCTTGGGGGGTGCTCTCTGCTGGGGGTCAGTGCTCACCCCATGGCACAGTGTCCTGCAGGGGGTGGGGCGTAGGACTCCTTGGGGGGCGCTCCGTCCTCGGGGTCAGTGCTGACTCCATGGCACAGTGTGCTGCAGGGAGTGGGGTGTGGAGCTCCATGGGGGGGCGCTCTGCCCTTGGGGTCAGTGCTCGCCCATGGCACAGTGTCCTGGAGTGAGTGGGGTGTGGGGCTCCTTTGGGGGCGCGCTCTGCTGGGGGTTAGTGCGCACCCCATGGCACAGTGTGCTGCAGCGGGTTGGGTGTGGGGCTCCATGGGCGGCGCTCCGTCCTCGGGGTCAGTGCTAACTCCATGGCACAGTGTGCTGAAAGGAGTGGGGTGTGGGGCTCCTTGGGAGGCGCTCTCTGCTGGGGGTCAGTGGTCACCCCATGGCACAGTGTGCTGAAGGGTGTGGGGCTCCTTGGGGGCACTCTCTGCTGGGGGTCAGTGGTCACCCCATGGCACAGTGTGCTGAAGGGAGTGGGGTGGTGGGGCTCCTTTGGGGGCGCTCTCTGCTGGGGGTCAGTGCTCACCCCATGGCACAGTGTGCTGCAGGGGTGGGATGTGGGGCTCCATGGGGGGGGCGCGCTCTGCTGGGGGTCTGTGCTCACCCCATGGCACAGTGTCCTGCAGGGAGTGGGTTGTGTGGCTCCTTTGGGGGCACTCTCTGCTGGGGGTCAGTGCTCACCCCATGGCACAGTGTCCTGCAGGAAGTGGGCTCTGGGGCTCAGTAGGGGTGCTCTTCCCTCAGGGTCAGTGCTGACCCCAGAGTGCTACTGCTGGACATGTCTGTGGGATGAGACACAAACTGAGGTCCCGACTGCTCGTGCCATGAGGTGCCAGCCACGTAGTAGCTGAGAGTGAAGTGGGCTGCAGAGAAGCCCCCCACTGAAGGGGGAGCCTAGAATTATTGAAGGCTGAACCCGGGCTGCTAGCTGTGGCCTTGTCCCAGCCTGGCCTTCTCTCCTCAGGGCGTGGACCGGATGCCGAAGCCTCTCATCATTGGGCCAGAGGAAGATTACGATCCGGGGTATTTCAACAACGAGGTAACAGCTCCCAAGGCATCCCTCTGTCCTTGTATTAACCCTGTTGGCGTCACCAGCAACCGGGGCAGCTGTGCCGGGGAGTAGGGATTGGGACTCCTAGGAAGGGAGTGGGGTCTAGTGGTCAGAGCAGGGGGGGCTGGGAGTGTGAGCTCTCAGTGCGAGTGCCGCCGAGTGCATCCCCAGACTCCTGGCTTTACAGAGCAGGCTCCAGCCGCCAGAAGCCCTGGGTAGGGCAACGCGGTTACAGACGTTGGGTCTGGAGCTGGGATGGTGCAAAGACGATATTGGCACATGCTTGGGGCCACGTGCATTGTTTGCTAGGGGCTTCCCAGGCTCTGCGTCCACCAAACCTTTGCCCCACTGCACGCTGTGTCGTACTCGCTTTGCGCACAGCTCGTGAGCTGATGAGGAGGGCTGGTGGGTCGAAGGGAGCGTAAGGGGAACCCTTGGCTATCTTAGGCTTTGCCTAGCCTGAGGGTTTTCCCCAATGCCAGGTAGCCACACTGGTGCAAACAGGCAGAGGCGCAGTGGTGGAGTCCAGCTCCGGGGCTGGAGTGGCTGATGGCTGCTCCCCTGCCTGCCCTGAGGTGTGTCTGCTGCAGCGACCCCAGTGGCCGAAATGAGGCAAATGCCAGTTTCACCAAGGCCTTAGCAGAAGGGGGAGCCCGTTCCTTGGGTACACTCTGCCCTTTGCTCTCCCCAGCTTCAATGGCTTGTTTCCCTGCCCTCCCCCAGCAGTGCGACTCCCTCTTCCAGGACCTGGGGAAGCTCAAATCCCGACCGGCTCACCTGGGCGTCTTCCTGCGCTACATCTTCTCCCAGGCAGACCCGAGCCCCCTGGTAAGAGCAAGACACGTCCGCGTCTGCAACCGCGGCTGCCTCTCTGGGGGGGTGGGGTTGTGGAGACCCTGGCTTCCTCGCAGGAGCATCCTGCAGCACTGGGGGTGGCTCCTGACTTGATCTTGGGAGTGTGGATGTGGTGGAGGATTTAGGGCATTTCCCACCCTTTGTCTAACCCTCATCCAAAGCCCACTGATCACGCACTGCCGGCAGCTGGCTTCGGTCCAGGTGCTATCCTCTCCCTCTTCCCTGGATCCAAGAGGGCAGCACGTCTGCGTCGGGCAGTGCATTTCTTACAGGCCCTTGCCTTTTCCTCGGCTCCGTGTTGTTTGCTGCCTGGGCCCATGAACTGCAGGTTATTTCCTCCTGTGGCTGTTCACCCTTGGGCTGACCAGGAGCGAAGGCCCTAGGTGGGGTTAAGGCAGTGCTGGGTCTGGCCCCTGCTGTCATGCTGGTGTGTACGGTTGAAGTCAATGGACTTGCGGAGGCGTGAGAGGTGGAAATGCCGTGCAAGGGCTCCGATTCCTCCCCCCGCACAGGGTACAGTCTACCCTCGTAGGCATCTCCTGTGGACTGTCCTGTGTCCTGGAGGAAGTCACTGCTGCTGCTTTACTAAGTGTTTCTCCTTCCTTCTTCATCTCTCGTGCTCTTTCTTCTCTCTCCCCCGTCCTTCCAGCTCTTCTATTTGTGCGCAGAAGTTTGCCAGCAAATGAACTCCAAGGATTCCCGGGCGCTGGCGAAGGAGATCTGGAACATCTTCTTGGAGAAGAACGCGGTGAGTGCGGGAGCTTGGCTGCATTGCCAGTGGGTGTGGGGCTTCCCTCCCGCAGGAGAAGGCCGGCAAAGCGTGGCTTCATGATCTAACATTCCATGTATTCAGCCTCCCAGCGTGGAAAACTTTTAACTGAGGCCTTGTGTCCCCTGGGATTTTAGCATCAGCCTAGCTGCACTGAGGCAAACTCCAGAGCAGATGTGCTTTGCACTGCCAACTATGCTGGTGCAAACTGTGCTGCATTGTGGTAAATGATGTCTGCGCCGGTGTTCACCACCAATGTAGCTACGCTCCTGAAGGAAACGCTAATATAGACAAGGCCAGGCATCCTGCTTTAATTGGGGTGGGTGGTTTTAGCTGTGGCCTTCTCTGAGAGAAGCGATTTTTCCCCCTTGTTGCTTAATAGGCACGGTGGTAGCAAATATACTGCTTAATAGGGACTCGTTAGCTGAGTGCCAAGAGGTTAAGATTTAATCAGGTGTTTCAGGGTGAAAGTCTGAGCTCTGGTCTTTCAAACACAGAAGCTGCTGTGCAAAGCGCGTGCAGGCTTTACTAGCAGTCCCACAGTGTTTATCCTCTGACCTGGGACACCTGTAGTAATAATTAATGGAAACGTAATTGCGTTTCTTTTTCCCTCCTAGCCTCTGAGAATTAAAGTGTCTGAGCAGTTACTAGTTGACATAGGTAAGTGTGTGTGTGTGTGTGTGTGCGCACACGCATGTGCGTGTGAACTCTGAGGCCATGCCTGTGCCATTAGGGGTAGTCACTGAAGCAGTGAGTGTTTTCAGCAGCTCGAGGTCTCAGCATCGGGGACCACTGGCTGTTGCTGGTCCCACCGTGCAGTGGTGCTTAACCATGGCTGCGGCCTGCACCCCTTTGGTTCTCAAAACATGTTCTCGCACCCCGTATCGGAAATCATTGAAGTAGGTCAGTTCTTTAAACCTAGATATGTTTTTTGTTTGTATGTTACAGTAATTGTTAAAAATGTATAATGTTAATAAATACGTAGGTTTGATGAAACAAAGTAGTTGTACTTAGTGCCTGTGCTTCATTTGTGTTTTGGAGGATTTACCTTCTAAACAAAAAAGGGCAGCTCGCACCCCCAGGGGTGAGTGCACTCCAGGTTAAGAACCACTGTGCTAATGGCTTTGCTTTCAATCAAAGATTCCCATTTATTAGCGTGCAGAACTCTTTACCTCCTCGGAACTTCCCTGGGGAAGGTCTATCTGCATAGGAGAGACCTCACCACTCCCCATATTGCCCTGCGTCAGGGAGGAAACGGCATCGTGTGGTTCGAGTTGAAGTCAGGACTCCTGGGTTCTTTTCCTGCCTCACTTGGGGAAGTCGTTCCCTTGCATGAGCCTCAGTTACACAGAGTTGCGGACGTTACCATTAATTAGACTCACGGCTGTGCCTAACAGGCCCCAGCTAAGATCGGGGCCCCACTTTGCACGACCAAAGGGAGAGACAGTCCCTGCCCCAAATAGCTTAACATTGAACTAGACAGAGGGCAGGAGGGGAAACTGAGGCACAGAGTGAGGCAGTGACTTGCCCAAGGTGACCCAGCAGGCCAATGACAGAGCTGGCAAGAGAAGCCAGGATTCCCAAGTCCCTTTCCACTGGCCCATGCTGCCTGTCTGTCTTACCATACCTGCCCTGCAGGTGGAGTTGGGCGGCTCAGGTCTGGATTTGCCCCCAGCTCCAGCAGGCAGGATAGCTGCTCCAGTTCAAACAGGCAGAGTTGCATTTTGCACTAGGGTGGCTTTCTCCTGCTTGGAACCCCAGTGAGCTGTCCTGTTGCTAATCGCGGGGTACAATGGAGCTCCCCGGCAGCATTCGGAGTGGCAGAGGTGCAGCTACCCTGCGGGCAGGAATCCAGGTGGGAGAGTCCCAGGGTAGATGAAGCCTTAACTTTGAGGCTGCTAGCGGAGGTGCTGAGCACCTGACGTTGCTGCTGGGGTGTACACCCCTGAAGAGCAGCTGCTCGACTGGCAGGCATGGCGGGATCCTCGGCTGAAACATGCCGTGTCAGCACCTGATGCTGCTGGTGCCCCTGGCCATCTGTGTGCCCCTGCCTGCCCCCCAGCTGAGCGCAGCTGGTAACGAGCTTCTTTCCCCTTGTCTTCTGTCCACGGTTCCAGAGTCTCGCCTGCGGAACGGGGAGGATGTCCGAAGCGCCTTCTCCGAGGCTCAGGACGCAGCGATGCCCGAGATCCAGGAGCAGATCCAGGACTACAGGTAAGGCCCTCGCACTGCCTCTGCGCTGTGGCCTCGTCTGGGGCAGCTCTTCAATGAGGTGATTGTCTGCGCCACTCAGGCTCGTGGGGCTGACCGGGGCCCTCTGTCTGTCCACAGGACGAAGCGCACCATGGGGCTGGGAAGCCTGTATGGAGAAAACGACCTGCTGGATCTGGATGGTGATCCCCAGAAGGAGCGCCTGGTGGCTGAGAAGCAGCTTGGGCAGCTGGGTGACATACTGTGAGTGCCAAGCGGCAGGGCTGGTCCCCGTCCGGCGTGTGATGCAGCCCGAGCCTGGGTCTGGGCTCGCTGACACCAGCGGAGATCGGGAGCGGCTCCGGCAGTGGGGTGTGACCAGTGGGAGTGGAAGTGGGATCAGAACCCAGCTCAGCCTGGCGTGTTGATCCCAGGGCTGCTCCTGTGAGCTTCCGGGCACTATGGCTTTACCACTGAAGTTCAATTGGGATTTTGTAGTGGTGGGGGAGAAGGAGCAGGCTCTGAGTGCATGTGCGGTGGTGGTGGTGGTGAAGGAAGGAATGGGCTCCTGGCATGCGGGGGCAGGTAGAAGCAGCAGACATGGGGCGGAGGCGGGGGATGCTGCTCTCTTACACCCTGTCCTGTCCCCTCTTGCCAGGGCTGGTTGGAGCATGTCCCCATTGCAGTCAAAGGAGCTCTGCCGATTTACACCGGGCAGAGGGTCCGGTCCCGTGCCTTTAATAAGTCGTGGCCGTGCAGGGCTAGGTCTGAGACATCGTCCCTTGGGCCCCTGGGCTCAGATCAGGCAGATTAAACGGTGTCTTACAGAGGTGGCCTCGTTTCTCACACCCCTTCCCTCTTTCTCTTCTTTAGGTCGAAATATGAAGAGGACAGGAGGTGAGTGTCGGCCTGGCGCCCAGCAGTCATGTGCATCCAGATGTGATGGTGCCATACAGATGTGGCCGTGGGGGTGGGGTTCTGGAGAGCTCAGGGAGGGGGTGCGGGGCAATGCTTGGGGAGAGGGTCCTCTCACTACTAGATCATGCTGTCCCCTCCCAATGCCAGGGCAGCGATGGCACAAACTTGTCAGCGGTTGGATGAGCGGCCCATGTGTAAGCATCTGGGTAGCATCTGTCTGGGTTGTAGTGTCCCGCAGGGCAGCCCCTTGCTATCACAGAACTCCTGGACTGGCCCCGACGGTCGCCACAGGGAAAAGAAACTTGTCCCTCGAGCTGGTTCCCCACCGTAAATCCACACTGAGGCCTCCTGTGCATCACCTCCCCGCCCCCCAACCATTCTCGCTCTGGAAAAACAGACCTTCAGCCCCCAGGGTGCTCTGCAGAGCTAGGGGAACGTTGTTGATATCACACCGGCAATGAGGGTTCATGCTTGGGGTCCTTCTGTGCCCCATAAGCAAGTTGGCCTCGAAGCTGGGTGGGCACCAGTTCTCTGTTTAATACAGACACTCCCCAAATTACGTAAACCTGACATATGCAAATCCGAACTTCCTGAAAAGTTCCGTAAGCTAAAAATAGGAGGGGGATTTTTCCGTTGGTTTTTTTTTTTTTGCATAATGGTTGGAGATACATTTCCGACTTTCCAAAATTCGCGTTACGCAAGGTGTTCCAGAACGGAATGCTTGTTTAAGTTGGGGGGCGTCTGTAAGCCATTGCGCCGCACGATGTCCCGGAAAGCAGTTCCAGGAGAAAAGGTCCCCAGGCCCAAATCCTGCAGTGCTGGACACAAGGTGGATCTTGGGGTGCTTTGCAAACATTAATGAAACCCTCCTGGGTTGGGGCAGGGGGGAAGGTAGGGCAGTGCCACTATCCCCCATTTTATAGATGGGGAATAGGGATTGCTCAGGCTCATGCAGGGCATCCCTGGAAGAGCTCGGGATAGAACTTGGGGGCCGGTGCTTTAGCCGCAAGCCCGTCTGTCTGATCCATGAGCTGCTGTGACTAGGAGGCGGGAGGTCTCCTTCATGTGCTGCTGAGAGCTGTTTGCTGGTGACTGGATCTCTCACCCAGAGCTGGGGCAGGAGAAGCTGGAGCGTGGCAACGGGCTTCGGCTCCAGCTGCCCATCTGAAGGTGCCTTTGGTGCAGTGAGAACCCTCCACGATCCAGCTGTCCTGAGGGTGCTTCTCTTGCCGCAATGAGCCTTTCTCCTGGGTTGGCGAGTCGTGCAGGAATCAAGCTGTAACCTGACTTGCCCCCGACTAAGGAGACTCCAGGGCTGACCGGCAAGATGCCGAGTATTGTACGAGACATTGTGGCACTCTTTGGGGTGTCTGTCTCCTTTGCGCCTGGTCAGACACTTCCCTTTGGGCTGCCACTGGTGCAGGGTGTGGCCATGGGGAAGTCACTGCCCTGCCTCGTGCCTCAGTTTCCCCAGCAGTAAAATGAGGACAGGGCAGATGGGGGCTGTCATGAGGATCAATCAATGTTTGTAAAGCACGTGAGACCACTCAGGGCCTGGCCCTGCAGTCTCGACTCCCCCCAGCTCATCCTCTTGATTCCCCTGCTCATCGGAACAAGGCTTGCCCAGGCAAAGGGCTCTGACATCTGTCTGCAAAGCACCAGGCCCCTTGAGGTGCTGCAGGCACTGCCCTTGGGACGGCACCGGTGCTTTGGTAGCGTTGGACAATGGGAATTCCAGGGCTCTCCGTCCCTCTCAGGAGCACTGCGAGTGGATACTCCTGGCCACGCCTTGCTGAGGCTTTGAGCCTCTCGCCGGCTCTGTTCCGGCCAGTTATCCCTGCGGTGGTCGAAGGATGCCAGTCTTCCGACACGGCGGTGCTGGTGTGTCCTGGATGATCTGCAGCGTGTCTGCCTGTGTTTTCCTCTCTTCCAGCTCCCCCATGGCCTTTGCCCTCAGCACCTACATGAGCCACACGGGGATCCGGATGCGGGAGGCCCGGCCAGCCAGCACCAGCGAGAAGTCCCAGGCCTTCCCAGACAAGGACAAGTGGCTGCCCTTTTTCCCCAAGGCCAAGAAGGTGAGTGGGGCATTGGCCACGTTCCCTTTTCTGACCAGATTCTTCCCAGTGGCGTCAGCTCCTCAGGCCTGGCCTAGTGCAGTTCTTGTCTCCGCAGCCTCCTCGAGCCCCAGCTCCCCCACAGAAATGTGCATGAGCACCTCATACCCATCCCTGGGGAAGTGAACTCCAGAAGCTCCCCGTTCAGCTCAGAATTACCCTTCAGCCACAGCCCTTGGGCAGGACACCTTGTCGCTTGTACCCGGGCAAGGTGGGCACAACATGTGGCCTTTTCTGATCTGGCGGCACTTTGTGCCAGGGTACATGGCAGCACAGAGCCCTGGGTGGGGCAGAATCGGGCCCCTTGTGTCTTCTGGCCTCCTCCCGCCATGCCTTCCACTCTGTCCCTTTGCACAATCTGTGCTGGTGCAAGAGCCACCTCCTCTGCTGCCCGGAGCAGCCTCCCAGTATCTCTTCACCTCCATCACCTTCCCTCCCCCGCCCTTCTCCCCGTCTCTCTCCCTCCCGCCGTTTGATCCTGGTGCCGGGTGTTTCACTCTGAGGTGGGAGTGGGGGTGGTTTGTGGAGCAGACCCTGTGCAAAGTCAGGCTGAGGCCAGACCAGTGGAACTAACTGAAGTGCCTCTCACAAGCTCAGTGTGACTGGCAGCTGCTTGCTCTCTCCGACTGGAGGGTGAAGGCAAGGCTGAGTGATGTACTGCTGGTGAATTTAGACACGCAGGGTTGTGTGCCCATCGGTATAAACAAAGTGAATTGTAACTTGTGTTGTACTGTAATAAACTGGCTGGTTTGTTTATACATGGCAGCCCCCTCCTGGTTGGAATCGGAACTGTTCCACTGTGTCATAGGCCCTATACTTCTAACAACTAATGGAGATTCTCCATTCACTCCAGGCTTGGACTTTCAGAGCAGGCGGATCAGAGTTCTGTCCATGCTGCTCCTGGGAAGTTTGCAGTAGCTGCAGGGTGCAGCATCCTGGTAGACATGTAGCGGAAAGGCACCAAGTATTGTACCCTGGACAAAGGTGGCCCAGGGTAATTGCACAGATGTGGGGAGAACTGTAGCACAGAGTGACGGGTTCAGGACCCCATGGCAACTCAGTGGGGTTTAGAACCTTGTCTCCCAGCCCTGGCCCCTAACCACCGGCCCACCCAGCCTCAGTTTCCTTCCTTGCAAATTAAATGCAGCTGTTGCTGCTTCTGCGTTAGCTCGTGTTGCCCTGGGAGTTAACGTGCCTCCCTTGCAAAGACGTCTTTCCCAACTCTCATCCTGTGTGTCTCAGCAGAGCAGCAGCACGAAGAAGGACAAAGATGTGATGGAGGATAAGAAACGCAATCCCATCCTGAAATACATTGGGAAGCCCAAAAGCTCCTCCCAGAGTAGTGAGTATTGGCTCGTGCTGGGGGCGCTGTGCGTCACAAGTACTGCAGGAGATGCCCGATGGGAAGCTGGGTCCTTTGAGACTCTTGGGCCTGCCAGTAAGGGGCGCCACTCCTCTATACGATGGAGTAGCCGGTTCTCGGTCCTGGAGGCAGTCATCTCTGGCTGGCTGCGTGAGAATGAACATTTTGGGCAGTGTAAGGCATTGTCCATGCCGGGACTTGAGCCGGGGCACAGCCGCACAAATGTCAGCCTCTGGCCTAGACGTGACATGCACCAGGGCAACTTATGCTGCTGTCCAACTAGGCTGCGCTTGACTAGTGTAAATCTTTCTTCCACTCGGAATTTGCATCCAGTCCCGATGTACGTGATGCCTGAGGAGTCTCTCCACCTGCCTTCAACCCTTCTCCCCCTCTCCGCTGCGTCCCAGCAGGGACTCTCGCCTGAGCTCTCTCTCCTTTTTACTCTCAGGCCTGGTCGACGGTTACAATTTTGTAGCTGTGGTTATACGAGCATAAACGTGCTTTTGCCCCCGTAGCTTATTTTGCTTGGAGAACCAATCTAAGCTGTTCGGCACAAGCCACGCTCTTCTCACTGTGGTATGTCGGGGCAGCTCTTGCGACAAAGCTTTGAGGCGTGGATAAGGTCTAAGGACTTTTCCACCACGGAGCTGTTTAGTAACAGCTGTTCCAGACTGACAGGGCCTGCACACTGTGGAGTTAGGGATAGCTCCTGGGGTGGACAACCCACGACTCTCTAATTAAATCTCTCGCACACACCTGCCCGTGCTTGAGGGTGCAGTGTCCGCTCATCAAAGCAGCCCCTACAGAAATCGCACGCTCCCCCACGTGTGTCTGCTGCTGAGCTCCCTTCGAACGGCTGAGCACCCACGGGTGGGGTTTTTCAAAAGGGAACTACCCCAGGAGGAGTCAGTGAGGGCTTCCAAGGGGACAGAAATCACCTGGCACTGGGTGCGTTTGAAAATCCCACCAGACGTGATTCGATTTTGGCCGGTAGTTATATTGGAAGGGGGGTGCGGCAGGGGGTGGGTTGCACAGAAAGCTGATGTGGTTTGTGGAGGGTGCAAAAAAGGAGGCTGGGCTGAGACCGTCCTAAAAACGTCTTCCAAAGGCTGTATGTGCAGTTGTGAGTGTGCGTGTTACTAGCACCATGCACACAGATGCAGCGCTGTCCATACAGTCAGAGCCGTGTGTGTTCCCCGCGGGGAGCGCGGGAGAGGGGTTTGTGTGTCTCTTCACTGCCTTCGCTTTCCATTTCCTCTTTGAGTTCTCATTGTGCAGCTCACACGCCCTTCTAACCTCCTCCGTTGTTGAAATGCAGGATTGATTTGACATCTCATTGTTTTTTCCTTTCAGCATTTCATGTCCCTTTGTCCCCTGTGGAAGGTAAAAGGCCTTTTCTTTTCTTTTCTTTTATGTTCAGCTTTATTTGTTTAATTTTTTTAAGCGGGACTTTCCCCAGAGGTCTCCCACTTCATTGTACTGTGGCATCAGGGGCGGTCATTGCGGGCGCTTGGGCAGGGTTGGAGAGGGGAGGCTTAGTGGACAGAGCACTGGACTGGGACTCAAAATACCTGGTTTCTAATTCCAGCTTTGCCACTGGCATGTTGGGAGACCTGGGGCAAAGTCACGGCCCCTCTTTGTGCCTCAGTTTACCCATTAGGCAAATGGGGTGTTAATATACTGACCTTTTTTCTAAAGTTCTTTGAGATCTACTGATAGAAAGGTGGTGATGGGAGTCTTTGCCTTGACTCCACTGGGAGCTGGTTCCTTCGTACGTCAAAATCCTTCTGCTCTAAGGCCCAAGGCCTTTGTTTCCTTCACTCCTGGGTGATTTGTTTTCCTGTGCCTTTGAGGCTGCTCAGTTTTCTGCCCTCTTCTCCTTTTCCTCTTGTCCGTTCAGGAATTTAATGGACAGTGGTACTTAATTGACGCTCTCCTTTCAGAGACAGTGCTGCTTCATGTGCCCCAGGGTCATGCTAGGGAGTGCTGTGCTGCAGGGAGTGGGGTGGCTGATCCAGCAGGAGGTGCACTTCCCGACCTAGTACCGATCTCGAGCCCCTGTCCTGGCGATAGAGTGCGCTATGCGTGCGGCAGGGGCCCAGCTGCATGCAAGACGAGCAATCACAGAGCGAGGTTTTTTCACACCATGCCATAGCCAAGTTCCAGTTGGGCCAGTTAGATCTTAAAATCTCCCTGCGCTTTCCGGTAGACAGGTCGTTCTCCTTCCTTTCCTGCCCTGCGCCGCTGTGCGGCGTGACTCTGCGGCTGCGAGAGAAACGTAGGCTGAAATGCTCCCTGGGCGGAAGGTCCCGCTCGAAACAGGCCACTGTGTAGGGGTCAGTTTCACCTTAGGGCCTGAAATCTCAGTCCCACACGGCCCATGTAAGCCATTTCTCTGCTGCCCAAGCAGTGGGCGTAACTAACTTATCTCCACTTCAAGCCCTTTTCACTGCCACGGCCATGCAAAGGGGCCGTGGTGCAGGAAGAGTCAGGCCAATCCTTGTATAGTAGGATGGGGCCTTTTAGGGTGGAAGGCACCGGTCTGGCTAAGTGTCCAGATGCCCTGGGACATGAGTGCCGTATAAATGCCCCCTGCATTCCTAGAGGGAGGCAGCAGACTGACTGAGGGAAGAAGCTCTCTCTCTCTCTCATTGGATAACAAGGCTGTTAATGTTTGCACATTGTCAGGATTGGACTCTGGAGAACCTTTTAAGCCAGGGAGGGGAGCAAAGAGGGTCTGCAATGGATAACATCGGGAGCAATGTGGGGCGAAGTGGGTGCCTAAGACACCCCCAGGCTTCTGGGGGAGCCTACCCCATGCTCCCTCCTGCCCTGATATAATATGCCATGCACTTCCCACTAGGTCGTAGTTCTCTAGGTCGTAGATCTGTTTTCCTGTGCAAGCTGCTGCAGGAGTAGCCATCCCCAGGCAACAATCTGGTCTGGAGGAGACGCCCCGGTGTGACAGCCTGGGTGGATGCTCTTAATCTCAATGGGAAGAAGTTGAAGTTAAACCGAAATAAGAGCATCCACACACAGATTTGCACCAGGTGGACTAAATCGGTGCAGGTTTCCTGTGTAGATGAGCTGCTCGGCTTCCTCCAGCTGTGTGATTTAATCCGCAGCCTGGCTGCTGAGTGGGCTGGTTCTGCAGGGAAACCCAGTTGAACGTTGGGAGAAGGATGAGTCTTTTTGGGGGGACCCTCCTGAACCAGGGGTGTCCTGAAAGCTCCCCATAACCACGTCACTGGTTTAGCGCCAGGCCAGTCGAGTGTATTGCAGCTTTGTAGCCGCTACACACCACGGGGCTGCACTGATTTCGGACCCCGCTGCCGAGCGCCTCCAGCTGGCGGTTCTTCATACGCTGTCTTCACAGAGGCATAGGGTGGTAGCTGGGGGCTGATGGCAGCAGGGAGGGGGGAAAGCTGGGGAGTACAGGCTCAGAGTAGAGACAGGGATTTGCCCTGCCTGCCAGAACCCTAAAAGCGCCCACCCCACACCAGCCATCTCCAAACCATATGAGACCAGCCACACCCAAGAGAGTCAAACTGCTGGAGCCAGGCTCACTGCTGCTAGGGTGTATTTAGCCCCTGGGGGGCTACGTAATGGGCTGCAGGTTAACGATTTAGCCATCAGCCATCAATACCTGTCTCTTATGTCTGTCCTCCTGTCCCTGACTCCCCCGTCCCACCAGTCAAACCCGGCAACGTGAGGAACATCATCCAGCACTTTGAAAACAACCAGCATTGCGAGTCCCAGGAGCCTGGCACGCAGCGTCTCTCCACTGGCAGCTTCCCTGAAGAGCTGCTGGACTCAGACAGGTAGGACTGATGGGATGTGGAGTTCTAGATTAACGAGATGGGTTCTAGCTCCCTGGTGGGCCTGGGGTTCTAGATTAATGAGACAGGTTCTAGCTTGCTTCCCCACATGCACATGCATTCTCAGCTCTTCCAGCCTGCATGAAATCCAGCAGTTCCTTGCGTCTCGCCAACCCTGCTCCCCCGTGCAGTTCCAGGTCAGAGGTCAAGCTGGGCCGGTCGGAGAGCCTGAAAGGGCGGGAGGAGATGAAGAAATCGCGCAAAGCGGAGAACGTGCCACGGTCCCGGAGCGACGTGGACATGGACGCTGCAGCAGAGGCCACGCGGCTTCACCAGTCGGCGTCGTCTTCAGCATCCAGCCTGTCCACGAGGTCAGAGCCCAAAGCCCTGAGCCCGCAGGCAGGGAGACAAAGGCCTCTGGACAGTGCCTCTTGTCTGTTTCTATTGGAGGTTTCAGATGGGCCCAGCCGGATTTGGGAGCTGAGCTCTCATGAGCTCCCCAGCCAGAAGTGTCCCCACTCGGGTCTGAAAGCAAAGCAGGCTGTTTTAATCGAGCGTGGGGCGAGAAAGCCCAGCCACCTGGGCAAGTGTTGAAGGCCCAGTGGGTGGGTGGGCAGGCAGGTGACCTAGCCAGGGTTCCGTCGCAGAGTTTATCCAGCCGTGGAGAGGGGGAAGCTCCCGAAATGGCTAGAGAGATTTAGGGGTGTAGATTCCATTTTCAAAAGTGTCTGACCAACACCCCACCCCGTCTCGCCCCCCAGCACTGTCAGCTGGTCCTGAGGAACCCCATCCGCACACACCCATGAGCTCTTTGGAAAGTTTATCTGGTTGACAGAGGCCAGGTTCCACCCCCAGGGACTCTCACTTGAAGGCCCCAATCCTGCAGAAGTTTGCTCCCAGGGCTGCCTTTGAGCCTGTGATTTTCAGAGGAGCATGGGGAATTGTGCAGCGATCCCCTTCATCCTCCTGGAAATCCCAGCCAGTCGCTCATGGCAGCCTCGGGGTCATGCAGTAAATGCGGAGCCGGGAGCTCTGACGTGGCAGGGAGAGTGTGCAAAGGTCACTGGGATACCATTGTTTGGGGATTAAGTGCAGTTTTCAATTGCGTCCCCAGGTCCCTGGAAAACCCCACTCCTCCCTACACACCCAAGATGGGGCGCAGGTGAGTGACCCCGAGCTCTGCGTGTTCCAGGGGCGGGATGGGGGGAGTTGGGTTTCACGGTATGGCCAAGCTGCCTGGAATCCTCTGAAATGCCCCAGTTTGAGCCAGTTCTCCCGCCTGTGTCTGACTTCCAAAGGACCCCACACGTTAGGGTTTGGGGGGTGAAGGCGAGTCTGTGGCCCCCTCTCTCCCCCCACCCCCAGTGGCTGGGTCACGTATGAGGTTAATGAGTCTGCTAGCGCTGCCCGCTAGGGAGCTTTAGCCTTTTAGCTCAAGCATTAGAGGTTTATGCTCTTTGGGGTGACAGTCCCAGGTTCGAGCTGGCTGCATGTCAGCTGGGTTGGGAGTGGGGTAGGGGCACCGCATGGGGTCCATGCACAGCTGCAGGGAGTAAACTCCCTTCCCTCTGCCCCATGCAATATTCTCCCAGGAGCATTGAGTCCCCCAGTCTGGGCTTCGGCACCGACTCCTTCCTCCCCCACCTGCTGGAGGATGACCTGGGCCAGCTGTCGGACCTGGAGCCGGAACCGGACACTCAGAACTGGCAGCACACTGTCGGCCGGGAGGTCATGGCTCACCTGACCCACAGGGAGATAGACCGCCAGGAGGTGATCAACGGTGAGGATCCTGCTGCTCCTCTTCCCTGGGTGCCGGGGTGATAGCACCCCCACGGGAGGGACTGACCCCTGGTGGGCATGGCAGGCCCTGGGCGTGGTTGCCAGGGTAGATCTGGGGGAGGACAGAGCTGGTACATTTGGTGGCTTTGCTTGAAGTGTGGGGCCCAGGCTACTTTGGTGGGGTGCGGGAGCTGAGAGCTGGCCTGTCTCTGAACCCCTCCCTCTCTCCCGCCGGGGGGCAGAGCTCTTCGCCACAGAGGCGTCTCACCTGCGGATCCTCCGAGTCCTGGACGTCGTCTTCTACCAGCGGATGAAGAGGGAGAACTTGCTGTCGCGGGAGGAGCTGGGGCTGCTCTTCCCCAACCTCCCGGACCTGATCGACATCCACAGTAAGCCACTGAATTCCCTTCACCCCCTCGGGCTAGAAATCCCCGGTGCCTGTCTCTTTAAGGCCCGGCCCGCTGCCATCCCCTGGAGTTTGCCGAGAACAGCGATTTGAATCCCAGGTGTCCCACGCTGCCGGGGCCAAAGGGATTTAGCGTTGTCTCCCCTCGGGGGCTGTAAGGCCTGGATCTCCGACTGTTTGCTGGCCTGCTGTGCGGTGACTAACTGCTCCGCTGGCCTCTTCTGGCCTCGAACTCTGTGACTCTAGAGTGGCGTCTACACGGCTCTGCGGACCAGGGCTCGCGGGGCTAAAACAGCCACTCTGCGGCTCTGGCCCACCCCATGGGCTTCAGAGCCTGATGCCGACACGGCCAGTTTTAGTACTGGACCACGATCCCGAGTCTGTCGACCTGGCCACTCGGACTGTCTGCTGCTGGCTGTGTAGACACTCCCTGTTGTCTCTATGGTCACCTGTCCAGGCTAGCTCCAGTACCAGACAATAGTCGGGTGGCATGTCGCTCTCTGGGGCAGACATATTAAACATACAAGCCAGGGTAGCTGCAGTCTCTTGATGGTGAATGACAGACGGGGCTGTGCAGGCCTGTCCATGCCTCTCCGTCATTGGGTGCCTGCTGCTGAGATTGGAAGCAGCTTGTTCCAGGAATGGCCACTTCTCCCAGGGGTATCCGCTGCTGGCTGAGCGTAGGAGACGTGCACCGGAGGGGCTGTTGGAAAGGATTTTGGGGTAAGGAGCTCACAGGGCATGACAAGAGAGTCTGGCCATACGGTGTCGGGTACGTGGCGGTGGGTTACATCTGAAATGTAGGAATGTTCTATGTGGAATGTAGGTCGGCAGATCTCCCGGGCAGGGGGATGCTGCTCTTCCTCGTTAGAAGAGGACTATTTAATTTCTTTCTCCTTTCCCTCACTCCCCGTTTACTTATTCCCGTTCCCCCTTCCCTTCCTTGTTCAGATTCTCTGTCTGAATCCATGAAGAAGCTCCGAGAAGAAGGACCAATCATCAAAGAGATCGGGGATCTCATGCTTTCTCGGGTAGGGCCGGAAGAGCTACGGGATGATGGGTTTGGGGTCTTCCTGTCTCCTGGCGCAGAAGGCCAAAGAGCTGCGCAGTGAAATAAACAAACGGCACATTCAAAACTGATAAAAGGAAAGACTTTTTCACTTGCTATGTGATTAGCCTGTGGAACTGCCTGCCACTGGATTGTGCTGAGGCCAAGAACTTAGCAGGGTTCAGAGAGGGACTGGACATTTCTGGGAATAAAAAGAATATCCAGAGTTACTTCAGGTCATGCGAATAACTAACGCCTTCCTCTGAAGCAGCTAGTGCTGGCCACTGTCAGAGACCAGATCCTAGGCCCCTGGGTCTTTGGGGCGAGGGGGTCCCGGACGGTGCTGAGGGGCTGACAGCTCAGCTCTGGTCCTTTGTCTTTCCCCGCTTCCAGTTCGACGGGCCAGCGCGGGAGGAAATCCAGCAGGTGGCAGCTGATTTCTGCTCATACCAGTCCATCGCCCTGGAGCTGATCAAAACCAAGCAGCGCAAGGAGACCCGCTTCCAGATCTTCATGCAGGTACCGTGAGCTCTGCTGACGTCTTCTCCACCAGTCCCCCTGGCTGGAACTCTGCCCAATCATGTCCCCTCCCACACACGGTGGCTGCAGCACTGTCTCTCTCTCTGTCTCCCTCCATCCCAGGAAGCCGAGAGCAACCCTCAGTGCCGACGTCTGCAGCTGAAGGACCTGATCATCTCCGAGATGCAGCGCCTGACCAAGTACCCGCTGCTGCTGGAGAATATCCTCAAGCACACGGACGGTACGGGTGGGGCTGACGGCACGGCCACATCGCCTCCATGCCCAGCAGAGGGGCTGAGCGTGGGCTGGGCTGCGGCTTTTCTCCCTGCAGAAGGGACTCCATGGGGCAGGGCAGTGAGGGGTGCTTGCCTTGCCGATGGCCACCAGGTGGGCAGGGGGCTTTAGCCTACAGAGCTCAGCAGCAGCCTTTCCTTGTGGCCAGATGGGCTTCAGCCCAGGGTGGGACCAGGTGGGCACCTGGGAGCCAACACGGCCATTGCCGTTGCCCTGTCTCCCCCAAAAAGGCGAGCCCGACTGGCCTGCACCTACTCCGTTAGGTGGGTGCCACTGTCCTCAAAATCCAGGGTGTTTTGCCCCGGTGTGAGAGAGAGAGAGACCAGAACCTCCAGCACGGCCTCACCCTCCTGACGCCCTCTGTCCGCCCGCAGGCGGGACCCCGGAGCACAAGAAGCTGTGCCGCGCCCGCGACCAGTGCCGGGAGATCCTCAGGTACGTGAATGAGGCGGTGAAGCGGGCGGAGAACCGGCACCGGCTTGAGGCCTACCAGAAACGCCTGGATGCCACGTCTCTGGAGCGGACCAGCAACCCACTGGCAGCTGAGTTCAAGGTACCACCCGGCTGGGAGTGAGATGTGGGGGGGACGGGACTTTATCCTGATTTCCCTGCATCCCCAGCAGGAGAGAGCCAGCAACTAACCGTGCCTTCCCCACTGTGCGCAGAACCTCGACCTCACCTCCCGGCGCATGATCCATGAGGGGGCTTTGAGCTGGCGCATCAGCAAGGAGAAGACATTGGGTTTGTACCTCCCTGACATGTCCCTCTGCCTTCTGTCCAAAACCCCCACCCCCAAGAGCCTCCCAGGATGCTGGTCTCCAAGGAGCTGCAGGGGGTAACTCTATTAGCTGCTAGCATTAGCAGGCTTTTATCCACTGGGGATCCTCCACTGGGGGGAGCCCCAATCACACCGTTCTTCCCCAGCAGGGGTCAGCTTTCCACCTTCTCAACTGGCCCCCAGAGAGTCGGGGGTGGGGGTGGGGCGACGCAGCAGGGCCGGACAGCCTGGGGATCTAAAGTGGGGTGACTTGTCTTCAAGCCTGTGCGTTGCTCCCTCCTCGTCAGCCCTGCAGAGGACGCTAATGAGCCGGTTAGTCCCTGTTCTCTGAGGCTGGGCTGGGGAGAGGAGCCCATGGGAGTTAGGCCCCTGAGTTCTTTTGACTTCCAGTGAGAGTCTGGGGCCAAAGAAGGTTTGCAAATCCCTGCCTAGGGGTGGATCTGGCCTGTCCCTTAGTGCCCATGGGGCAGCCTGGCTTCCACTTCACCGTAGAGGGGGGAACCAAAGGAGGTGGGTGACCGGGTCTGCGTCTGGCCCGTGCAGATCTGCACGTGCTGCTGCTGGAGGACCTCCTGGTGCTGCTGCAGAAGCAGGACGAGAAGCTGGTGCTGAAATTTCACAGCAAGACGGCGCCGGGCTCCTCGGACACCAAGCAGACTTTCAGCCCCGTCCTGAAGCTCAACTCCATGCTCATCCGCTCCGTGGCCACAGGTAGCGAGCGGGAGAGGCCCAGGGGTGCTCTGCCCAGGCGGGCGGCTGGCATGGGCATCGATGGGGAGGGGGAATCTCATCTCCCCCCCAGGGGAATGTGGGCATGGGAACAGCTCTGAAGCAGAGCCCTGTAGGCTGCGGTGCCCGAATGTTCCCTGTAGCGTCCCCTCTCTCCTCTGTGCACAGACAAACGAGCCCTTTTCATCATCTGCACTTCCGAGCTGGGGCCCCAGATCTACGAGCTGGTGGCGCTGACGCCCTCGGAGAAACACACGTAAGGGTGTAACGATGGGCGGAGAGGGAGGGGCTATGGGACGGTCCTTGGGGCATTGGGAGGAGGAGAGGAGACCACGCACCAAGGTAACTAGCATGTCCTGGGGCTGCGGTGGCAGGGGGCTGCAGGTCAAGAATGAGGGGCACTGGCAGAGCTGGGCGGTGGGAGCCCAGGGCTGGGGTAGCAGGGGGCTGCAGGTCAGGAGTGAGGGGCATCAGTGGGGTGGGGAGCCCAGGGCTGGGGTAGCAGGGGCTCCAGGCTGGGAGTGAGAGGCACCAGCAGGGCTGTGGAGTGGGAGTCCAGGGCTGGACTAGCAGGAGCTGTGGGTCGGGAGTGAGGGGCATTGGCAGAGTTGGGTGGGGGAGCCCAGGGCTGGGGTAGCAGGGGCTGCAGGGCTGTGGAGGGGGGGTCCAGGGCTGGACTAGCAGGGGCTATGGGTCAGGAGTGAGGGGCATTGGCAGAGCTAGGGGGCGCGGGCAGGGCTGGACTAGCAGGGGCTGTGGGTTGAGAGTGAGGGGCATTGGCAGAGCTGGGCGGGGGGTAGCCCAGGGCTGGGATAGCAGGGGCTGCGGGTCAGGAGTGAGGGGCACTGGCAGAGCTGGGGGCTGGGGGGGCAGGCAGGGCTGGACTAGCAGGGGCTGTGGGTCGGGTGTGAGGGACGTTGGCAGAGCTGGGTCGGGGAGCCCAGGGCTGGGGTAGCAGGGTCTGCGGGTCGGGAGCGAGGGGCATCAGCAGAGCTGGGTGGGGCGGGGAGAGCTGGACTAGCAGGGGCTGTGGGTCAGGTGTGAGGGGCGTTGGCAGAGCTGGGTGGGGGAGCCCAGGGCTGGGGTAGCAGGGGCTGTGGGTCGGGAGTGAGGGGCATCAGCAGAGCTGGGTGGGGTGGGGAGAGCTGGGCTAGCAGGGGCTGTGGGTTGGGTGTGAGGGACGTCGGCAGAGCTGGGTAAGGGAGCCCTGGGCTGGGGTAGCAGGGGCTGTGGGTCAGGAGTGAGGGGCGTCTGCAGAGCTGGGTGGGGGAGCCCTGGGCTGGGGTAGCAGGGGCTGCGGGTCAGGAGTGAGGGGCGCCGGCAGAGCTGGGTGGGGCAGCCCAGGGCTGGGCTAGCAGGGGCTGCGGGTCAGGAGTGAGGGGCACCAGCAGGGCTGGGCTAGCAGGGGCTGCGGGTCAGGAGTGAGGGGCGCCGGCAGAGCTGGGTGGGGCAGCCCAGGGCTGGGCTAGCAGGGGCTGCGGGTCAGGAGTGAGGGGCGTCGGCAGAGCTGGGTGGGGCAGCCCAGGGCTGGGCTAGCAGGGGCTGTGGGTTGGGTGTGAGGGGCGTCGGCAGGGCTGGACTAGCAGGGGGCTGCAGATCGGGAGTGAGGGGCACTGGCAGAGCTGGGGGTTAGGGTTAGGGTCCCCCCTCCTTGGTGCAGTCTCATCTGTGTGAGGGGGTGGAGCTCTGCTGGGGGGCAGAGCCGAAGCCCTGGGGTCTGGTCTCGGAGCAGGCAGCAGCTGGTGGGTACCGGGGCCGTAACGCCCCCTCTGCTCGGCCTGGCAGGTGGATGGAGCTGCTGGAGGAGGCGGTGCAGAGCGCCATGAGGAACGCCACCTCCCCCCCCAAACGCCGGACTCGGGAGCTGCCCATCCACAGGCCGGCCCCATCTAGGTGAGCAGCGCCACCCTGGGGGCCTCGCTGCAGCTGCCATGGGGCGGGGCAGGGAGGGAAATGGGGACATCCTGGCCGTGGGGCCCTGGGGTCTGGCCTAGAAGCTCAGGCTGGGGGGCAGCATGGGTGGGGGTGGGGGCGGGGCCAGGTCTCCATTCCTGCTCAGAGCACTTGGGGATCTCTCCAAGACCTGCCCTGGCTGACCCAGGAACAGATCAGAATCACCCCCAGCCCCAGGCTGGCTCACTGTCCCCCTCCAGCGGCCGGCCATGAATAGAGCCCTGGGAATCTCACGCTGCCGTTTAGATCTCGAGGGACCCAGGTTTGATTCCTCCTGAGGCTGGGCGGCTGCCACGTGTCTAGGGGCACCGGCCTCTGCAGGGCGAGTCCCTTCCTGCTGCTAGAGCAGCTGGTGGCTCAGAGCTGTCGGTAATTAATGCCCCAATCCTGTGGGTGAAGTGAAGCCTCCAGCCAAGTCAGCCTTGCTCCGCGGTCCCGCCTAGGCCCTCCCTTTAGCCCCCAGCCCCTCAGCTGCCCTGCCACTGCCTGTCTGACTCAGCTCTTGTCCCCACAGCCTGGTGCTGCAAGACCCCGACGTCTCCCCGATCCTCTCCCAAGCCGACAGCTCCGGGGCAGAGGTGGAGGATGTCTCTTCAGGTGAGCTCCCTTCCCAGCCGGGGCGCCCCCCACTCCCTCTGCCAGGGGACTCTGACAGCCAGCAGCTTCCAGCTGCCCCTGTGGGGCCCGGAGCAGCAGCCCATATGTAGGTGGCACAAGGGGAGCATGTGGGATGATAATGGGAACCTCCTGTGCGAGGATCTAGGTGTCTGACCAGCCCCACGCCAGGACCCCAGTTCCCGCTGCACGGTCAGCTCACTCTGATCTCCTTGTGACGGGCTGGCCCCCAGCCACTCTCCCCACCCACTGCCCTTCCTGGCCCTGGCCCTCCATCACCGCCTAATCCAAACGCCCCTCTGTGATCTCTCGCCCCTGCCCAGCGGATGATAATCCCACCGACTTCCTGGGCAAGGGGAAGCATCCGGTGCTGCCGGAGGAGCCGGAGGCCGAAGGCAGTGAGGAGGAGGAAGAGGGGGAGGAGGCGCCAGCTGCCCCTGTGCCGGCACAGAGCTCTGCGGAATTAGATGAAGCTGGAGTGTCCGAGGAACCGGGGCCCAGCATGCACCTGCCCCTCCCGGGGCTTGTGTTGACCGAGGGACTGGCCGAATCGGCCCTGGAGGACGGTGAGTGAAGGCTGGGTCGTGATGCTGCTAATGGGGGCCCAGCCCTAGGGAGAGAGGAGGGCAGCTGCTTGTCTGAGCTGTCCCCGTCTCTTATCGCACACACAGACACGCTGTGTCTCTCGGCTCTGCCATCTAGCCCAGTGCATGCAGAGGAGCAGGGGGAGGCTGAACTGGGCGGGGGGAAGCCCTGAGCTGGGAGCGCAGGGGGTTGTGGGTCAGGATTGAGGGGCACCAGCAGAGCTCTGGAGGTGGGGCTTGCCCTGTGTCTGGTTCTAGCAAGTGCTACCAGCCCCTTCACTCTCCCAGCTGGATGGAAGTTCCCCTCCCCCCCAGAAAGCTGTGATGAGAAGGTTGCTTGGAGCCCGCCCCACGCAGGCGGGGAGGAGGGTTTCTCAGCCCCGTGGTGCTCTCATACCCCATCGGGCCAGATGTGTCCAGACACGCCCCTTCCGCGGGTGCCCCAGGACACCTAGAATCAGATCAGGCGCTTGGTTCCCGTTGGGGGAGCGCCTGGCTTCACTCTGCAGCGCCCCCTCTGGCTGAGCAAGGAGGTGCATGCGTAGGCACCGAAGCCAGCCTGCATCCAGCCCTGTGGGTGGGGACTTCCCTGCCAGGGCCCGGCCCAACCTGCTTGTCTTCTCTCCCACTCCTAGTGGAGAACCTGCGGCATCTGATCCTGCGCAGCCTGCTGCCCTGCCGGGACCCGGAGCCTGAGGACGACCTGACCCCCACGCCCTCGGTGGCTGGAGGAGCCGCGCAGCCTTGGGACTCGGTGCTGTCCAGCCAGGACTCAGGCTGCCAGGAGCAGTCGGTGGAGCACTCGGGGCGGGGCGGCCCCACCACAGACAGGGCTGGTCTCCCAGGCCACTCGCCCAGCGGCAGGCCGGAGCCAGAGCTGGAGTCAGAAAGCCGGCCGAGTGCGGGGGACATGGAGGAGATGGGCTGGAGTTCAGACGGCGGTCGGGAGGCGTCCCAGGAAGTGGAGAGGCTCCCGGCTGCGGAGGGGCAGGGCGGCTACAAAGTGGTCCGGAAAGGTAGGGGGAAGGTAGGGCCTCCAGGGGGCAGCTCCTCTCTTCTTCAAGGGCTGGTCCCTGCTGTTGCCCCCGGACCCTTCTCCGCGGGGTTTGGCTACCAGGACAGTAGCCACTTTGCATGGCCATGTGCTGGGGCAGAGCCGCAAGGAATGGCGGTGGTTCCCCTCCCCTCTGTGCAGCTGGGGGGTGAGGGAGTGAGAGAGCCCTGGGGGGATGCACCAGCTGGATGCGTCCATCAGTGCTTTGTTACACATGGCTGGGGCCTCAAGGGTTATCAGTTGCGAGCCCAGGGGCACTGTCCGGCCCCGTTTCCTGGGGCCCGTCAGACCAGTCGTGTCAGTGACTGGCTCCTAGGGCGGCCGCTCTCCTTCTGTCACTAAATCCTGCCCGCCTGGCGAGCCTGGTGATTTGCATGAGATCTGCCACTCTTGGGCTGCTGCAAACCCTCTCCTCTCTCTGTCTGGGCGTCTGGCAGGAGCTGCTTTGCTGGGCACAGCCGGTGATTGGGTTCTGAGTCCTTCAATCAATCAATTTCTCTCTCCCCCCTCCCCACCCCTCGACATTTTCTCTTCTTCCCTCCCTGCTCTTTTCCCTGGTGTCTCTGCACAGCTGAGGTGGAGGGCACTAAGGATGCCACGCCCTTGGCAGACAGCAGCCAATCAGAAACTGAGTTGCATGAAGGAGGCGGAGCTAATGTAGATGGTAAAGAAAAAACCAAACCCCTTTTTCCTCTTGGGCCCCAAGAAAGGCTAGAAAAGGGAATCGCAGAGGGGCTGAGAGGAGGCACGGGAGAGGCCGCTGGCCAGGCCAGGGGCGGCTGGGAGGCAGGACTCCTGGGTTCCATCCCCAGCCCTAGGAGGAAGTGTCCTGCTGTGCAACTGGGCAGGTCCTTGATGGCCTGGTCCCGTCCTGGTTTCATCAGGAGTTGTTTGCCTGAGAGGCGACCGTAGTAGGTGGCAGGTCAAGGCAGAACACTGCCCGCCTGTATGAAAATGGCTCCCTGCACGTACCCAGAGCTGGTCCACCAGCTTCCCTGTCTCAGATGAGTCCCTGCTCGAAGTAAGACTTGGACTCCGGGACGGCATTCGACTTGGTACCGCTCGACATCTGGATTTAAAAGCTGGGATGATGTTCATTAAATGGATTAAAAACTGGCTCACTGATAGATCTCCAAGTTTAACTGGGGAACTGTCACGGAGCGGCGCCGTTTCCAGTGGGGGCCCACAGGGATCAGTTCCTGTCTCTGCACTATTTAATCCCTTACGTGGCTCTGTTTGGCTGAACAAAGAGACGGTTAAGGGGAGAGGTGATTGCGTCTACAGGCACCTACACTGGGAACGAATATTTCATAGTGGGCTCTGCAGTCTAGCAGAGAGGGGTCTGACATGAGCCAGTGGCTGGAAGATGAAGCAAGACAAATCCAGATTGGAAATACAGCGTCAGTTTTTACCAGCTGGAGCAATTGGCCAAGGGTAGTGGTGGATTCCCCGTCACGGTCCGTTTTGGAGTCGGGGATGGGAGATTCTTCTAAAAGCTCCGCTCTGGGGATTATTTGGGGGCGGGTCTCTGGCCTGGCTATGCAGGAGTCAGAGGAGATGGTCACAATGGTCCCCTCTGCCCTGGGACTCTGTGAATCTGTCTGGATGCAGCTATGGGAGAGGGAGCTGGAGTTGCTACCTGAATCCTGGCTGAAATTTTCAAACCTGGATGCGGAAAGTGACGCACCTAAATCAACAGTGAGGTAATAACGGATCGGGGGCTGCTTTTGCAGTGCTCCTGGGCGAGGGGGGGTCAGTACCCCCCCTCTGCCACATCAGGGCACTCGTCGAAGGGTGGAATTTTCAGAAGCGCCCAACTCGGCCTCAGCCCCACTGTCTTTCGAGGCTGGTTAAGGTTCTGAATAACGAATCACCTAAATTAACTGTTGCAATCCTCTTCCCCAGCATTTTTCAGGCATAGATCTCCAAGCGCTTCACTAGGGAGGTTGGTATCTTTATACCCATTTGGCAGATGGGGAAACTGAGGCACATGGCAATGAGGTGACTTGCCCTGGGGTCCCCCAGCAGGCCCATGGCAGAGCTGGGGTTAGAACACTTGAGTTCCAGTCCAGGGCTCTATACACTAGGCCACGCTACCTCCCGGTCTAGGCACCATCTGCTTTGAAACCAGGACTTGGGACTTTTGAAAACGTTGCCGTAAAAACTGAAAGCAGACAGGGCTAACGAGGAGGTCTCAGTGATGTCAGTGGCCCTGATTTTGAACATATCGGCCCTGTAGGTTTCTACAGGGAGCTCCGAGTCCCCTGGGTACTGGACTCACAGGCTAAGCAGCTTTTCTCCCCCCTCCCCTGTAATGCAGGGAATTACTTCTACATCAGCATGCCCGCCGGCCCTGCAGAGTCCTCCACCGAGCCCCCCGCCCCCAAGCCGCCAGCGAGCCCCGTGGAGCAGCCCCCCAGCCTGCCTTGCCCCGCCCTCGGCTCCCAGCAGCACGACCAGGACAGCACGTTGGGCCCTGGCAGCCTTGATGGGGCCCCACCCCCGGAGCCGCCCGCCCCCAGCCTGGTGATCCAGGACGTTGACATGATCTTCCAGACGATAGAACAGCTCACGCTGAAACTCACCAGGCTAAAGGTGAGGAGCTGGTGGGGGCACTAAGGATCCTTTCCATTGAGGGCCGGGCCTGGTTCTGCCAGGTGACGGGAGCAGGGAAGAGAAGCTGCATCTGGTGCCACAGGGTGGGGAACTAGAGCCAGGCAAGGTAACGCTCTGCTGGAGCCCAGACTGGCGAGGGCACCAAGGCACTGTTACACAACTCCGGGAGCAGCCTGTGAGGAGCCCGCAGGTGTCAGCCAGCGGGGGAGCAGGGGAGACAGGGCTGGGGCGTGCCTGGCACGTGCAGAGCTCTGACACCCCCGTTCCCACTGGCTTGTTTCTCCCCTCCTTGTCTCCTTCAGGACGTGGAGCTGGCCCATCACGAGTTGCTGCGGTCTTTGGGAAGAGGTTCATCAGCTGAGACCACCCCGGTGGGGGTCACCGCGCTGGAGATGGGCCGGTGGCTGGAATGCCCTCCCTGCCCTGCCAGCAATCACTGCCCCTCCCCTGCCCAGCGAGGCTGCAGACCCCAGCAGCCAGCGAGCTCGGTAAGCGGAACGGACCTCGCAAGCCCTGTTGAACGCGCCCTGAACCCCTTGCCCGGACCTGGAGCTGGCCCCACTGTGCCTGGTTCCCACAGCCGTGCTTCCCCTGCTTGGTTCTGGGCCACTCACTTTCCTGGGGGCCAGCTGCAGGGCCGGGACCCAGCAAAGCTGGAAGTGTCAATAATAAGATGGGTGAATGAAAGTGCCTCGTGTTAAAGGAGGATATTGATATAAAGGGCATCACAGACACCTGGTGGGATGAGGATAAGCAATGGGACACAGTAATGCCAGGCTACAAAACATGTCAGACGGACAGAGCAGGTTGTGCTGGTGGGGGAGTGGCAGAAAGAAAGCGCAGAATCAAAGAAGTAAAAATCTTAAATGAACCAAACTGTACCACAGAATCTGTCTGGACAGCAATTCCGTGCTCGAATAGCAGCAGGGATAGATCACCGGCCGCCTGGCCAGGATGGTGACAGTGACTGTGAAATGCTCAGGGAGCTTAGAGAGGCTGTTAAAATAAAACACTCAATACTAATGAGGAATTTCACCTCTCCCATATTGACTGGGTCCATGTCACTCAGGAAGGAACACAGAGGTCAAGTTTCTTGACACCTTAAATGGCTGTTTCTTGGAGCAGCTAGTCTGGAACCCGCAAGGGGAGAGGCAATTCTTGATTTAGTCCGAAGTGGAGCCCAGGATCTGGTCCAAGAGGTGAATACAGCTGGACCTCTTGGTAATAATGACCATAATAGAATTAAATGTAACAGGCACCAGGGGGTGGGTTGGCAGCCTGGAGCTTTGCCGACCATCCCTCTCAATCCTGCTTCTCTGCATCTCTTCCAGGCTGCCGAGCCCCCTCGGAGGAGCCCCTCTGCACCAGCGCCCTGCCAGGGAGATCTCCCCAAAGATGGCTGGGTAGCTGGAGCGGCAGGGCACCCGCTGGACCCACCCAACCTGGGGAAAGACCCCTGGGAGGTAGGGAAGCCCGAATGTTGAAACAGACCCGTGGAGGCTGCCACTGGAAGCTTGGAGCATGTTAGTTTTGGCTGATCTCGGTGTCTCGTCCTAGCCATGGGGCTGGGCGGCCCTTTGCCTGGAGAGCGAGTGCCCATCACCCTGCATGCTGCCTGCTGCTGGCAGGCCAGGCCCCCACCGCTGCCTCCACCTCTGTGCCCCCCACGGACAAGCGTCGTCCCTGTACACGAGAGCTGGAATATAGTCTGTCGAAATGCACTTTTTGTTTCTCTCCGTGCTGAGGAGCCCACGTGGTGGGTCCCGGCCCGCCCTCTCTGCTGATCTGATATAAATATGTATGTATGTGCATTGGGTTCTTGTAAATAACGACTGTATCCCGTGACCCTGCATTACAACGGCCATTACCACTATCCCGCTCCCTGCCCAGCCTGGGGAAACGAGATGCCAAGCAGCCCGGTCCTCTTACCACTAGATGTTCCCTCTGGGCTTCTCGCTGTGTCTCCCCGGCCCTGTGAAGCCAGAGCACACGCTGTTGGCATTAGCCGGCCTTTCTCCCTCCAGCAGATGCGCTGCCCCCTCCTTCAGGCAGAGGCTTTTCGGTAGAGACTGTCTGGAAAACGCACATTGCTCCACTGGAATGGCTGAATCTCCAGGGCGGGCAGTGGGCTGGGAAAACAGGACACCCCACACCCGCGTCTGCTGTGGCAAAATCCCAGCGCTGCTTGGAGACAATCAGCCGGCTGGAGGGGTCGGAGGCTGTGTGGGGATCGTCTCCGCTGCACTCCTTGGGGCTGGGTGAGCTCAGCCCATCAGATACAATCGCCCCTAGCGGTGAGCTCCGCACAGCACCGATCAGCTGCTCTGGCCGGAGGGAGGAGCTGGGAGGGCTCAGGGTAAGATCCCACTTTGCAATCAGCTTTTGTCTATTTGCAGGCTGCTGCGGCGCTGCCAGAGGCCAGGCCCTGGGCCTGCCCCTGCTCATCAGCCCCCGGCCCGGTCCCATATATACACACACACACACACACTAGCTAGAGGACTGACTGTTTGCTGTTCCATGATGTATAATCGGTTTTATTTTCTTCCCTTTACTGGTAAAGTTTTTTGTTTTTGTTTTTTTAAAGAAAAGTGAAATATTCTTCCCTGGCTGGCGTGCGTGTGATTCTTCACCAGGGGGTGCCTGCTTTCCCCCACGGCAGCATGGGAGACGGGGTCATTTGTTCCCAGCCCTCCTCTTCACTGGGCCGTTAGTCCTGCCAGCCAGAGGGGTGTCTGGCCAGAGCCGGGAGCTGTTCATCCTGTGCCGCTGGGGAGCAGTGTCATGGCTGGAGCAGAGAATGGGGAGCTGGGGGAAGAGAAACCGCCCCACCCTGCCCAATTCTGCTGCTGGGAGTGGAATCGGCCCTGCACCCCCAGCTCTCCCAGTCTCTCGGCGGAGAGGTCTCAGGGCTGGTCGACACGACTCTATTGGCCCAGCTCCATCACTTTGGGGGTGAAAAATCCCCAGCCCGGAGCGACTTGGGGCGGCTGAGCTCAGGCCCCCCTGCAGCCAGCCCCTCACGGGGAGGTGGAGTCACTGGACAGCGCCTACGTTGAGCTGTAGCTGTGCAAGTGAGGACAAGCCCTGCTCCCCTGATGTGGGCACTGCACCTGCCCTCACCCCTCTCCCCAGCCTGCAGGGCTTTGGACTGGGAACGTGGGAGTGGCCTGGCGGGGAGGAGGGCTCAGCGCTCTTGGGACCGTGTGGTTATGAGGTCACTGCCTCTGACCCAGGAGACGCAGGTAGGCCTTTCCTCAGAGCGTCCTCCCTCCTGCCCCAGCCCCCACGTAGATGGAGCCCTCCCGTGCGAGGAAGGGGCCCTGGCTGTAGAAAAAGAGCCTGAATTCCAGTGGCTGTAGAGGGCTCCACCCCAGAGCAGGTTGCGTCAAAGCTGTTTAATGGCAGGCAGGAACGGTTACAGGCTGGGCTGGGCCAGAAATCCCACACAAGGGGCTGCCCTCGCGCTCTCCAGGCCTGTGGGACTCTTCTGCTTTCGAGTGAGCGGATGCTTTCCCCCCTCCAGCCCCTAGCTGGGCGCAGCCAGCTCCTCCTCCGGCGCCTTGGGCAGCTGCCTGTAGGTGGGGTCGCGTGGCAGCATCAGCTCCTGCAGCTTGGCAAAGGTCTTGCTGTCAGCGGGGAAGCGGTTTTTCTGAAAGCGCAGAAAGGGGGGCGAGTGGGCAAAGGGGAGACTCGCTTCTGCTCCCACTCCAGCCCAGCCGGGGGCATGGTCGTGAAAGAACAAGGGCCCTGGGGCTGGATACAGCTCCCCCGCTGCATGCAGGAGCGTGGTACTCACCCCCAGAGACAGCCGCAGCAGGCCCATCTGCCACTTGACCCCAGCTGTGGCCTTGCTGGCCTGCTGCTGACTCTCCACGGCTGCCAGGAATGCTTTCAGGCCCTGCTCTGTGATCTGGTTCCCTTGGGGAGGGAAGATGTGGCTCAGTGGCTAGTTTAAACCCCATTGCCTCTGGGGCCCCGGGGGGGGTTTGCCTGGGACCTCAGCTAGGGCCTACGCCTACTGACACTGGCACAGCTGCTGTGGGGCAGAGGATCGGCACTTGGCTCTACAAGCACGAGCGTCTCCTGCCTCTGCTGGGGATCGGGCCACCAGAGGGAGCCCACAAGCCACACGGCACTCAGGTGAGTGACCAGCCTGTGCCACATGGAGGGAAGCGGAGAAGGGTGGGTGGCTCTGTGGGTAGGGTCTGGCCCAGCACCAGGGACTGCAGGCCCTGCTCAGAAGGAAGAACACACGCAAGTCTGGCAAAGGCTGCTGCATTTCTGGCCCATTGCCACAGCTCCTAGCCCAGGGGACCCAGCGCCGCTCGGGGGGCACTTGCCCTGCCAGGTGAGATGGTGGGTTTCCAGCCAGCCCCGGGCCCCACGCCGACGTACAGGTGAGGTTTAAGTTGATGAGCACGCGGTTGCCTGGCAGGAAGACCTTCCCGTCGCGGTGCTCGGCCTGTTCCAGGAGTGGGTTCATGATCTCAGTGGGCTCCAGCACCTGGGCACAGAGAACGTTTCACCTTCCAGCAGGTCCCAGAGCTGCCCTGGGAACAGCTCGGCAGGCGGCCCCACTGTTTTGTCACTGCCCAGGATGGGGATCAGCCCATTGCTGGTTCTGATGTGGGACAGGAGATGGGACATTTTGGCTGGAATCATCTTAGGTGCCTAAGGGAGTTGGGAGCAGGGATCCCATTGATTTTCCCTGGGCAGTGGGCTCCTTTCTCCTCCAAGCCCCTTTGAAAATCCCAGCTTCATGCTGAGCCAATGGGTCCACATCTTTTCATCCCAAAGCAAGTCAGCCCCCTCCGGAGCGGAACGGGGCAGCTGTTTGCACCATGCACAGCCGGTTAGTGAAGCCCACTGTATCCCCCCCATGGCAGGGGCAGAATGGAACTGAACCAGAAGCCACCACGGCAGACCCCCGGGGGGGGGGGGGGGGAGTGTCAGTGACTCGGCCCAAGTTCTCAGGCTGTAACTGAGACTCCAGCCCCGAAGTGACCAGGAACTCAACTCTGGATCTTAGCCCAGAGCCAGGCTACTGCACCACTAACCCAGTGCCCTGGGAGCCTGGCACACAGCCCCTCACCACGGGGAACATGGTGCACAGCGTCCCTGGAGCCTCGTACCCCGTGGCTGGCCAGGGTCCCTCACCTCCAGCTCCGGCGGCAGGCTGCGCTTCTCCTTGGTGCCCGATTTGGTTCCTTTGCCTCGAACAGCTTTTTGATCGGGGGTGGAAACCACTAAAGAGAGTGAAACACTCACCAACGGGGGACAGCCTCTGCCACGCAGAGCTGTGAGCTGAGCTACAGGGGCCCCTCCCACGGGCTGGGTGCCCAGCTCAGAGGTGGCATCGCCTCCGGCCACCTCCTGCTCTGGCACAGTTCATCACCCAGCTCCGCAGCCCGCTCTCTGGGGGCCCCTTGCACACAGGACACAGGGTTAGAATAAGTGGGGAGGATTAGAATTTCTACTCACTTTTCTTGGCTTGTTTAGCGTCCTCCTTCTTGGCGGGCACAAAGGCTGGGCCGCCCACAACCCCCCCGCCACCTGCAGTGCTGGCCTGAGTTTTCTCCTCTTTCTTCGAAGGCTCCTGTAAAGAGTAGCACAGGCCCAAAGAGGCGCTGACAGGCAGGCTCGGCTCTTTAGTATCTGTGGCTGTTTGCTAAGTCCCCTCCAGGCTTGACCCCACTTCACTTTTGGCCCTTCTCTGGCCCAAGCGTGTAAACCACCAGGCTTGCACACCCCCGCCCCCCCATGAACCCTGTTTGAAGGATGGAGGCACAGGAAAGCCCAGGGTCACCAAATGAACCCAGTGGCAGAGCTGGGAAAAGAACCCAGGAGTCCTGACCCCTAAGTCTCTGCTCTAGCCATGAGCTCACACTCCCCCTTCAGAAATGAAATGAGAACCCAGGAGTCCTGAGGGTCACTCCCCATAGCAGCGCCACGCGCTCGTCCTGGCCACTGCGATCTCCCGATCCTTCCGAAGACGCGGATCTTTGGGAGCCGCTCGCTGTGGGGTTAACCCCTGGCTCCCAGGCCGGCCGGAGCTCAGCGTCCCTGGGAAGGGCTGCGTGGAGCCGTCCTGCTCGGGTCAGCCCACACCCCTCACCTTTTTCTTGGACCCGCTCTTGCTCTGCTTGGCCACCTGCAGCTTGTCGATGGTGGTGTTGCTGACAAGGCTGGAGGGACGCTCGCTGCTCTTGGCATCTGCATGTCTCAGAGGCTGGAATCCAGACCCAGAGGGATTTTAGCAGAGATTCGGACGCCACGGGCTGTCTACATTTGGTACCTTTAGGACCCTAGGCAGCGCTAACAGTAGCAACTCTCAGCATGGGATTTTGACTGGCTTAGAACCAGGGACTCTGATCCTCACCAGTGTGAGCTAAAGGAGTGATGCCACTAGGTGGTAGCAGTAGTAGGCTGTTATCCTTCAGGTAGCTCAGAAAGTAGACGGGAATACAGCACACACCAGGGTAAATCTTGTTACCCTCAGCAACCTGGTTCCACGGAGCTCTGAGTTTATAGCAACGTTTGGCCTCTGCCATTGCAGCAAAGAGGTCAGTCGCTAACACCCCCGCCCCCAAAGTGAATTGATCTGTTGCCCTCTGGTGGGTGCGCATGGCCTGGCAGGAGCCTTACCGACCGGGACCGCTCCTGGGATTCCTTCTCCAGTAAAAGTCGCCTCCTCTCCACGACTTCGGTGTGAGTTAAAGCGAAAGGTCCCAGAACCTAACCCAAAATAATGGCAGAGTCAGTGCTGCTCAGTCTCTCGGTCACAATAGCTTAACTCCCCCTCCTCCACCTCATAGAGGTGGCAGTCTGGGACCTCGGCACCACTTCAATCCCTGTCACTTCTCTGACCACGCCCGAGCTCACAGACATTACAATGGTCTGAGCCAGAGAGGTGCTGGGTGCCTGATGAGCATGCTCAGTCCCTTGGGATCGGGTCCTGAATTTCTGAGCTCAGGCCATGCTCCCTCAAAGGGATGTGCTAGTGCGTCTCATGGAGCTGATTCTTTTCAGTCATTCGCAGTGTGGGGGAAGGGACTGGGCAGCAGGGATTAGCCCTGGAACTTCCCGCTGCAGGATCGAGGCCTGGTGCAGGTCAGGCCTGGTCTGCGTTAGAGGAGAGCTGGAGACAGGGAGAAGAGCTGCTTCTGCTCTCTTGTGCCAGATGAAGATGTTTTACACATTAGAAATGCAGCTGGTTTCTCTCCCTCGCTGACTCTATGGAGAGCTGGGAGTTCAGGAGACGGGCGGTCCTAGGCCAGGGAGAGGATGGGATTTTGATTCAGACTGATTCAAGCTCTCTATTAATGTGCATTCAACTCAAATGCCTTTTAATGGCTGGGAGAAAAACTCTTTAGTTAAAGAGCCGCCACTAATGTCCCTTTGGTGAGAGAGCTCCAGATCCACAACTCAGAGTCCTCCATTGAGCTCTCCACCCCCACTAGATGTTCCTGATTAAAATGGCCAGACTGGGTCAGACCAAAGGTCCATCTAGCCCAGTATCCTGTCTTCCGACAGTGGCCAATGCCAGGTGCCCCAGAGGGAATGAACAGAACAGGGAATCATCAAGTGGTCCATCCCCTGCCGCCCATTCCCAGCTTCTGGCAAACAGAGGCTAGGGCCACCATCCCTACCCACCCTGGCTAATAGCTGCGAAGGGAGGGAGCAGTGGACGCTGGGCCAGGTGAAGAAGTTTTTTAAAGGGTAAATCCATCCCCTGGGCTGAAGAGCAAAGGCCTCTCCCTGAACACACCTCTGCGAGCTTGTGGGCTCCCTGGTCTCCAATCTGATTGTGTGCCAGAGACAGGCACAGCAGAGAGCGATTCAACCGCAAGCCCTGGACAGGCCCCGGGGGCGGCGGCAGGACACAGACATGCAAGGAAAGGAAAAGAACTGTCAGCCTTGGATGCTGGACCCTCCATCGGGCCGGGCTGGCTTCCCGGCACCAGCTCCTCTTGTCGATGGCCCAGTTCCTGTGCCAAAGGGGAGTTCAGTCTTTCTACAGCCCAACCCATCCTGCTGAGAGCTCACCACCTGGGCTCAGCCTGAGCTGGGGTCTGGGAACGCCCAGGGCTACGCAGCAGGTGGACTTCGAGTACTGGATCCAGCCAGATGGGATTGGCAGGAGAACATGCAAAGCACCAGCCTGTGCAGTTCCATCTCTTTGGCTTCCCTCCACAGCCTCAGCCAGTAAGGCTCCCCCAGCTGTCTGTTCCCGTCTACATGAGAGAGCTGGACTTAAACTGGTTTAAAAAATAACCTAGTGGCAAGGCTACGATTTGAAGCCAGGCCTCCAGGGCAGTGCCTTAATCACAAGGCCCCTGTCCCTCACTTTGGAGAACAGCTGTCCTCTCTCTAATGCTCTACGGAGGCTCATGCCCTAATGCAGCCAGTCGCTCGCTCTCTCACCCCTCACCTCCGCAATGTAACCTGCCCCCAGGTCCGAGATGTTATTGAAGCTGAGGGTCAGCGAGACTAAGCTCTTGTTGGAAGACTTCAGCGTGGAGAGGGCTTGGCCGATCAGCTTGGCGTCGGCGTCACCGATGTTGTTGTTTCTTAGCGACACATGAGCCACCCTGCAGGGGTGTTGGTGAGAGTTTCCGATCAGGTCTGGTTGGACTGTCCTGCTCTCTGGGAAGGGAAAGAGACACCCTGGGAGTGGGGAGGGGGCTCCAGGACTGAGCCTTGAAGCAGGCGGAACGATCCCAGCCACGCTCTGTCTGGGACGTGGAAGGGTTGGAGGGAAGGAATCCGCACCCCATGCGCTGGACTCTGTGTGGGCACCTTGCCGACGGAGTGAGGACTTTGGTTATGAGAGTCTGAGATAAAGCATCCCATCCTGCCCAGTGATCCTCAGCCCTCCTCCCCACTGGGACCTCCCTCCCAGGAATATCCCCCAGGATCCCACCCACTGCCCCAGAGCAGATGCAGTGGTCTGGAATTTCCCTTCCTTCCCCCAAGGCGGTATCTGCCCCAAGCAGGTTAACTAGCACCACTCCCCGGGACCCCTGGGTCTCCGATTCAGAAGGAACTCACGTGCTCTCCTCTCCAATCAGCCTGTAGAAGGACCCCTCAGCTAACGGGTTCCCCTCCAGCGTTAGTGTCCTGCAGCCAAAAGCAGAAACTAACCAAGGTGCTAGAGACGTCACTTGGCCTGCAGAAATGCAGCTACCTCTGGAGTGGAACACGGCAGCTGCTTCACAGTGACAGAGAAACACTACACAACAGCCTGGAAGGGGAAGTGGAGAATACTGTACCCCACTGAAAAAGTGGGGGGAATTTGAGGTAGGCAGCAGGCACTGCGCTAGGGCTTTAAGCAGGACAGTGGAGTTGGCGGTTCTGCTCTGGCACAGAGTACCATTGGGTTGTCAATGAGCTTGACAAAGCACCGCCTTCCAGTCCCATTTCACTGGCTCCTTCAAGGATGGTTAGATTGAATGGGGTCCCCTTTCTGTGCTGGAAGCAGCTGCCTCCAGCACTGTCTGAGCACCCCCATCCCCACTGCTTAACTCTTGCTTACTTGAGGGCGGGGCAGTTTGGTAGGATAGCGATCAGAGAGAGGAGCGAGAGATCTGTCAGGCCGACCTTCCAGAGGCTGAAAGAAGAGAGACACAGCAGGCCTAGCAGCAGCATTAACTCAATAAGAGAGATTGCAAAGCATTCTCATCCCCAGATGGGGAAACTGAGGCACAGGGAGGGGAAAGGAGTCACAACGTGAGTCAAGGGCAGAGCCAGGCCTCAAAGCCAGGCCCCCAGGCCCGTCCTCAAACCCTTCACCAATATCTGCTTTTCAAAAGCTAATGCAGACGTTTCTGCATTAGCATCCAGCGTTCTGGAGCCCCCAAGCCAACTATTAGTCTTAAAGAGCTAGCAGGGTCCCCAGGCTGATTCTAGTTCCAGCATCCCAATTACCCAACCCACTTGGAGGACACCAAGATCCTGCTCTCAGAGAGGCAAGAGCCAATGCGCTGGGAAGTGGCAAAATGCCTTAGAGAGAGGCTTGGATACTGAGGGTTTAGAGAACTGAACTCCCCCTGTATCTTCCTTGCCCATCTCTGGGCCCTTTCAGCCAAACACCTCCTGGCACTGCCCAGCCCCTCACTCACTGAACAGCCTGCAGGTTGGCAAGGGCGGGCAGACACTTGCTGAAAACACCCAGCATTTTCTCTTCAATTTTCCAACCTGCCAGAGATAAAACAGATGGAGCTGGTTATACCGAAGAGAAAACCAGCCAGAATGCAATCCCTCACCCCTGCCCTCAACTGCTCTTTGGCTCCCTGGCCAGCTTGGAGGCCAGTTCAAAACGGCACAACTAGCTGCCGGGTTCTTGTAGGGCCTACGTTTCTTTAAAAGGCTCCACAGGCGATCGTGGCAATTACAGGCCTAACTTCAGTACCAGGCAAACGGGTTACAACTATGGTAACAGAATTAACACACACGGCTCTTGTGAAGGGCTATCAAGCCTCCCCAATCTATTGGAAGTCTTTGAGGAGGTCAACAAGCATGTGGACATGGGTGATCCAGTGGATAGTTTACTTGGACTTTCAGAAAGCCTTTGACAAGAGAGGAGGCGCGGGCAGTGCCCCCCGCTCCCCCTTCCTGTTTTACATTGCTGAGGGGGCTATTCGGAGTGAGCTGAGCCCCTCACCTCGCAGGAAGATCTCACGGACGCTCTTGGGGTCGTCATGCTCCAGCTCGGTCTGGATGCAGGGCCGGAAGTAGGCATACTTGCTCTGGATCTGGGTGAGGCTGGCTGGGACCTCCTTCTCGGCTGGCATGTCGCTTTCCTCTGCCAGACAGAAGGCAACCGGTCACTCGGGGGCAGGGGCACCGAGCCCAAGGGAGACTTCTGCAGTGCCAGGCGAAGGGACATGGAGGCCGCTGCCCTGCGTTAATCACTCCACACTGCCCCACCGTGGAGAACCCATCCCCTTACAGCTGCACGGGCCTCTCTTCACTACACTCTGCCTTCACTAGGGCTGCGGATGCTGGGAGACACGTTAAACCCATCTGGGGCTACAATGCCCTCCCAACCTATTTAACTAGAGCTTCCTGCCCCTGAAATGGGTAGGACTGAAACGGACACACACACAATCTCCCTGCAACAGTCCTCTGCAGCTCACAGCACAGATACATCCCCCCACACCCCGCCCCGCCCTGCATCCTCTTGGTGAAAGCTGGTTTAGCTGTGATTTCCCCAGGGCCCTGACCCCAACTGGACCACCTCCCTCAGCCAGGCCACTCACCCCAACTCTAGCCAGGTCCCCAACCCAAACCGGGACTCCACTTGCAAGCTGGAGAACATATAGAGCTCGGCCTGCACGAACGACGCCGCGCACGACCCTCTGATAAGCTGAGACTCATTTCTTTGCCTTCCAGCATCTGAACTTCTAGAAGTTACGTTTCCCAGCTTTTCTCTGCAAAACCAAGGGCTGGAAAGGCCCTTGTTCTTTCCGTGAAAGCGGAGCTTCTCCAGAACGCAGAGAACTCCTGGAGCTGGGCCGTTGAGAAAACACTGAATCCTGTGAGGCTCGAGCGCTGTTCTCAGTACATACTCCTGCCGCCTTGTGGAACCATCTAGGAAAGGCTCCTGGGAAACACTCTCGCCTGGATGTCCACGGCTGCTTGCAGGTAGGGAGGGCCGGGGGCTAGTGTGCAGGCCAGTGAAGATGCACCGAGCGCAGGAAGGAGCTTAGAAGGGGGGCTGCTCTCATCTTCCTCGGGTTGCTAAGGGGCAAATGCCTGAGACTAGCCAGAGCACAGCGTGTCCTTGCCATAAGCCAGGCCCATAGAGTGCTTAGAACACACCATGCTCCGGCTGTTGGCTAAACTGACATGATGGGGGCTGGCATAGAGCTGGCCTGCCTATACTAAGGCAGCTGGGGAGCCCTTTACTCAGCGGTATTCATGGGGGGTGGGGTACATTGGCTTCCTTCAAATCTTGTAAAGCCTTCAGTGCAGGGTAAAGGGAGCCACACAGCGATGTGATGTGGGATGGAGCCCCTTGCTGGTACAATAACCCTTTCGCCACCCTCCTAAGTGCCACCTCTTCTCTCCTAGAAGCTCATCTCCAGCCTGCTGGAGAGAGAATTGGACACCTCCCCGTCCCCTCCCAAATCTCAGTCCCCATCCCCTTCCCTGCAAGGAGCAGAGCGCTCAGCATCATGCAGGGCCCGAGGCCAGGAGGATAAACTCGCCTTGGTGCAACAGCTGGGGGTGCCTGATTCCCATCCCACTTTGCACCAAGCTGTTGATGGTATTAGAGTGTGACATTTATTAGCCCCAAAGTTGCCCTCTGGGAGCCTGTGGCAACTGGACCCTTGGGTCCTGCTTCTGTAAAGGGGCAACTGACAGTTTGTGCCCAGGAAATGTGCCAGAGAAAGGGACAGAGCCGGGCCTACCCAGAGCAAGGGAAACTTCGAGACACATAGGCCCAGTGGGGGACTACCCCCAACACAGCAGCTTGGTGAGTGTCCAGCATGGGGAGCGCGACCCAGGCCTGTGACAAGCCCTAGCAGCAGCGAATTCCAGCTGACACTCAGCAAAGACAGAGATGAATTCACAATACTCCCAGTCCCACCCTTTGCCTCACCTGGTGGGAAGAGGTTAAAGGCAGACTGCAGCCTAACTGTGACCTTGGGGATTTTGGTGAGTCCGGCGCGGGAGCACAGTTCATTGAAATCCTGCTCCAGGATGCCTGTGCACTGATACTCCTCTGGGGAAAGAGCAGCCCAGCAGTCACTCCATCCAAACCACAGCCATTCCCAGAGCCCCTGCTGCGCTAACAGCATCTTACTCTGCCCATGCGAGCTAGTCGCAGAGACTTCACCCAGCACAGAAGTGCCACCACCTCTAGGCTGGATCATGGCCGTGTTTTAACATACAGCAACACAACAGCTCAGGCCAAGCGATGAACATTGCAAGGGCAATTCAGTTAGCTTCAGTGGGAGGACCCACATGTCTACAGTTTGAGCATCGCCTAGGTCAGGCTTGGCCAACCTGTGGCTCCAGAGCCACCTGTGGCTCTTCAGAAGTTAATACGCAGCTCCTTGTCTAGGCACCGACTCCCGGGCTGGAGCTACCGGCACCAACTTTCCAATGTGCGGGGGGTCGGGTGCTCACTGCTCAACCCCTGGCTGTGCCCCAGGCCCTGCACTCACTTGACCCCTTCCCTGAGCCAGCCGTGCCCTTGCTCCCTCCCCCCACAAAACAGCTGATTGGGAGGGGGAGGCGCTGATCGCTGGGGGGCTGCTGACATATTACTGTGGCCAAAGTCAGCTAGGGGCAGCTTTTCCAAAAGAGCCCAGCTCCCAGGTAGCCACCTGACTACGGGCCAGATTTCCTGGCCCCTGGCATTATATGAGCAGGACCCGCCGCCCGCCTCAGACAGTTAACTGAACCTCCTGGTGGCGTCGTTGCAGGGAACAGAGCAATCGGGGGGTCATCACCTTCGCCATGTGGGTCACTCCTTTTAGCCGCGTTCTTTCCTTCCTCCTCAAGGCTCACGCCAGCCCCTTTCTCCTTGGCCCCCCGGTCCCCCTTCTTCCCCATAGCGCCGCTCTTCGGGGCACTGGAGGAAAACAAGACGGGCTCGGCTGGTAACACGTTCAGAGCCAAGAGCGCTGCCCTTTCGCCCCAGGGGCTTTTGTTTCTCCCCTGCAGTTTATATTTTTGGTCCTTGATTCCTTTGCTCCCAGGGGCGAGAACCCCCACCCCACGGCCAGGGGGGTTACGCCTGTGGGCACTGCACGGGGAAGGACTGTGGCACAGAGGGGCTGGATGGGCAAAGGGAGGATCTGGGGCATGGCTGGGTGGGGGCATGGCCTGGGCACCTGCATCCAGATACAGGGCAAGAGATGCTGCTGCAGGTGATGGACGATCGCTGGGCTGTGGGTGTCTCTGACTGAAGAGGTGGGGGGGATGGGGGCTCCCTGGCTGGGGAGGGTGTTGGGTGGGAATTTCTGGTGAGGGGAGAAGTAGTGGGTTCCCGGTTGGGGGTCTCTGGCTGTGGTGTGTGGGGGGGGGTCCCCTGGCCCGGGGGGGGGGGGGGC
>NC_133779.1:47052314-47094965 GCF_003597395.2 Chelonoidis abingdonii
GGGGGGGGGGGGGGGGTCAAGGTCACCATGGTAACCCCTGTGTGAATGATGGCACAGAGGCGTCCCCATGCCCCCCCCCCATCTCCCAAACCGGGGGCCATGGGCACCGACAGCCCCTGGGACCCTCGGGCGGGGGGTGGGGGGCACCACCCTGTTCCTGTGGAAATGGGGGGTCCTGGCACCCTTAGAACTGGGGTCAGCAGCAGCATGCCGGCCGGCCGGGGGCCGTGGCCCTGCAGCAGTCAGCGCTGCGTGCCCACCCCGGGTTACCCCAGCCCCCTGGAAACAGGACCCCCCTCCACGCACTGTGGCAGCAGCGGAACTCGGGGTGCCCCGTGCACACCACGACCCTCCAGACTGGGATCCAGCCCCTGCAGACCAGGCACCGCTGAGCAGGCCTGCCGGCGGTTAAAGCTGGCATTGCGCTAATGCCCACCCTTCTTATCAAGCCGCTGCCTGGCTCTGTTGGCTCCAGAGATTTCCTGGGTGTGGGACATTCAGTGCACAATGCTCCCTGTGTGTGGAAAGCATCGGTGTGTGTAACAATCAGTGCTGGGTGGTGGGGCACTACATTGCAGAGATGTTCTGTCCGCCTATGGAACGAGAAAAGGGTAAATTTCATCCCATTTTCTAGTCAGGTTTAACTGCCCCCCTCCCCCTGCCCCTCCCGCACAGAGCTAGCAAGAAATCCAGAGAGGCTCACAGCATGGATTGCAACTGCAGGGATGAGCTGGGACAATTCCCTTTGTGTCTTGCAATCAACATTAGCACCATTTTACAGCTAGGGAAACTGAGACCCAGAGACCTGAAGAGAACCAGCCAAAGGCACAGATCGCATAGACTCTAGGCGTCCTGGCTCTGTGCTCTACCTGCTAGACAAGACTATCTCCCTTTTACCACTTTAAAGATCAGTATTGTTCTTAATGCAGGACTTAGATGCAGTGATGTCACTACAATGAAATGTCTATATCCTACCTCCCTTGTTCAGCACGGTGGTTTCAGAATGGGCTTGTGATTAAGGCACTGTATGGGGACTCAGGTGATCTAGGCTCTGTTCCTGGGGTGTGTGACCCGTGGTAAGCCACTTTGCCACTCAGTGCCTCAGTTTCCCCATTTGTACAATGGAGATAACAATCTTTGTCTTATTTGGAGTGTCAGCTCTTCGATGCAGGGACTGTCTCTCAGTTTGTACAAACAGCGCCTAGTGCAACGGGCCTTCACTTTTGGTTGGGGCCTCAAGTTGTTACTGGAACCCCCCCCCAGCCCATGCAAGAACATCCTCTCCTTGCCAAAGGGTAACATTTGGGAGTCCAGTGTCTTTGCTCACCCCAGGTCCTGTTTAATCTCATAGTCTAGGGGTTCTCAAACTGGGGGTAGGGACCACTCAAGGGGCCATGAGGTTATTACATTGGGGGGGGGTCATGCGCTGTCAGCCTCCATCTCAAACCTCACTTTGCCTCCAGCATTTATAATGGTGTTAACTATATGAAAAAGTGTTTTTAAAGTATAAGGGGGTCACACTCAGAGGCTTGCTGTGTGAAAGGGGTCACCACTACAAAAGTCTGAGCACCCTGGCCATAGCCAAACCCTGACTATAAGCCTGTGGGGTGATGCCAGCAGCTGGGTGGAGGCTGAGACAAAAACTAGACATCTGCACAGTTAAAAACAACACAAACATCTTTATTTACACGCACATTGGAGCTGGATCGACCAGACTACAGAACCCAGCTCTCCCCAGGAGCAGAAAGGGAAGGGAACCCAGCTATATCCCTTAGGCCAAGTTCAGCCTGCTGGGCTAGTCTGTCCCCCCAGGAGGGGTCATAAACCAAGCCCATGTGCAGCGAGACGCTAGCCCTGGCCTCTCTCACCTGAGCCAAGGAGGAGCTCCCATTGCTGCAGGTAAGTAGCAGGCTGTTACAGTTGCTGGAGCTGGCCGTTAGGGGGAGACACGCTCACACCCATTAGGCCGGTATATATTGCACCAGGTGTGGGGGGGGTATGGTGTGATGGAAACGGGGGCTCTGAATCCTCAGAGCTTCACAGCGGTGCTGCCAGTGGGGGTTGAATGGTGGGGAAGTTTGGGTTCAGAGCTACCAACTTCCCCTAACAGCCCAAACATCCGCTACGGCCCATCTCCAGCGGGACTGGGGGCTGGGTGAAATCAGGCAGGTGTTCGGAAGCTGAGTCGAAATGCAAATCAAGGCTGAGCCAAAAGCCCAGATCCAATCCCCCTCCACAGGCTGGAATCCGAATTGGGAGCCAGATTCAGTGGCATCTCACTTCCCAGCCATGCCTCTCCTGGGGCAGCAGCTGGACAGGTCTTGGCGTGTTTAGTCTGTGTCAGCAGGGTGCAGCGGTCCAGCTCGGTTATCAGTCCCTTTGGGGGGGGCTCACAGGAACACCTGCTGATCTGCGCCGCCACCACGAGGTGTCCTGTTCACGTCAGCTCCACCGGAGCAGGCTTCTCCTCTGGATCTGTCCTCCCCTCAGTGCGAAGCCGTGCCCTGGGGGCAGAACACGCCTGCCAAGGGTTTGACTGGGGACCCCACCCCGAAGACAAACACCAATGGGGAGGGACATGGCAGGGCAAGCTGAGGCCACAGCACCCCACCACGATTCACATCCCTGCTGCATGTGGGAGGCTCAGGATCCGGAGGTGAATGTCTCAGACTCTGAACCCTCGCCTGGGGGAAGGTGATGAGCTGTATTCAACCCCAAGTGGCTGGGGCAAAGGGTCCGATTCCCCCTTCCCTAGTCCTTAGCGGCTGTTGCATTGTACAAGCGAAGACAAAGAGGCTCCGGGTGAATCCAGGGGGGTGCTGGTAAATGGCCATCCACGGTCCCGCCACAGCTCTCCTCCCACTGGGGTTCGGAGGCAGTCCTCCACCTTCCCCTGGGAAGGACCGACAGAGACAGGAAGGGGAGGATGGATGGACAGACAGAGACAGCGCCCCGAGGCTCCTCAGCGGTCCTGCCTCCGGAGTGGCGGGGATGGGGGGTAGTGCCGGACTGGTGGCATGTCATAGTGACTGGGGATATGGCTGTTCTTGGGGGAGTCGTAGTGGTTGGGGGGGGTGCTGGGGGCTGCTGGAGACACACCTTCTGCCCCAGGGGGGCAACTCTCTAGAGGGAGAGGAAGAGGAAAGACAAGGGCATTACTGAAGGCACCTGTGAAAGTGTCTCAGGACAGACTTGTGGTTAAGAACTTGGGAGATCAGTCTGTAAAATGAGGATAAGGACCCTTCCTTTCTCCACGCTGCAGCTATGATCTTTGGGGCGGGGACCACCTCCCACTTTGTGTGTGTCTGTGCAGCGCCTGGCACGAGGGAACTCTGAACTCGGTCAGGATGCATGCAGCACCTGGTAAGAGGGGGCCATGATTTCAGTCGGGGTGTGTGCAGAGGGGACCCTGAATTCAGTCGGCATCTGTGAAGTGCCTGGCACGAGGAAGTCCCGATTTTGGTTGGGGTCTGTGCAGCGCCCAGCACTAGCAGGCCCCGATCTCAGTGGGCGTAGCCTCTGAAATGCAAAAGCTTGGCAGTGGACAAGCACCCCCAAGTGGCATGTCACACCCGCCCCCATGTGCCATTCAGTCTCTGGCATCACTCTGAAGTGAACGGGACCGGAGGGGTCCCGCAGCCCATCACGGTGCTGAACTCTACCTTCTGCCCTGGAGCCGGCGGCTGGCTCCTCGAAGAGCCTGATCTCGGCGTAGGACATTTCTCGCTTCACAGGGGATTTCATCTCCATGTAGCTGCCCTCCGAGGGCTTGGCCATGAGCTCAGGCAGGTCCTTGATGGTGGCATAGGGGTTCTCACTGTTCAGCGAGCTGTTGCTGGCACGCAGGGCCTCCTCCTTGATGTAGGCTGGAGGGTGGGCGGAAGGATGGCAAAGGGAAGGTGGGTGAATACAGGAAGGGGGAGAAGCCAGGGGGCGGGGACTCCGGTTTAGCCGGGAGGAGAAGACTTTGCTAGGTCTGTCTAGCTCCAGGCACATGGGCTGCAATCAGCACTAACTGGGCCCCTCGTTGGGGGCCTCAGCAAAGAGATGTAGGGCTGGATGGGGCCCTGCACATCAAGCTCCCCTCCTCCCCTAGGGCGTCCCACCAGGGCAGGGCAGAGACCCATGGGCAGTGTGTGCAGGGAGCTTGTCCAGGCTGGAGCTGCTCTGGGGATACACAGGGCTTCCCCAAAGCCAGCCCAGCCTTCCCACGCCCTGCTGAGCCCACTGCCCCACTCCCACAGCGCCCCCTAGTGCCGCACTGGGATATGGGGTCGGCACCGAGTGCGAGAGGCGAGCGCCTCCTCCTGAGCCCCTCGCCCCACTCCCTGCAGCACAGCGCCCCCTAGTGCCGCACTGGGATATGGGGTCGGCACCGAGTGCGAGAGGCGAGCGCCTCCTCCTGAGCCCCTCGCCCCACTCCCTGCAGCACAGCGCCCCCTAGTGCCACACTGCGACATGGGGGTCAGTGCTGCAGTAAGCGCAACTCCTCCCCCTCCCGCTCCTCCCAGACCCCAGGCCAGGAAAACGAGGCCATTGGCCTGAGCCGGGAGCGTCTGGGGGAGACGACCGTGGGACCCATCACCCCCCTCCTTGCGCCGGGGTCCCTGGAAGCCCCCCCCCAGAGGGAGGCACTGTGCTCACCGTTGCTGTAGTACTTCCCCAGGCTGTTGCTGTAGCTGTAGCTGCGGTCCATGGGGCCGCCCCCTGCAAATGGAAGGAGCCCCTGAGGCTGCTGGACACAGACAGACCTTGTGGTTTCCCCCCTACAGCCCATGGTGCCTCCTTTAGCCACAAGGGGGTCCCTTCACGAGGCTGGGGTCTCTGTCGGCCTCCGCAGCCGAGATGAGGGGAGGCTGGTGAGAAATGGGGACCTTGACTAGGAACAGGCAGCTCCCATCCAAGGAAGGGTCTCCCCTCGCAGCATCCTGGCTGCTTTTCTCCCCACCAGCTTCGGGGTGGAGGCAAGGGGGGGCAATTTTGCTCTTGTTTGGGGATGAAATGTATAGGACACTGACCAAGACCAGCAGTTTGAGCTGAAATGGACCCAGGAGTCCCAGCTCCTCTTCTGCTGCTTTAATCCAGACAGCTTGCTCTGCTCCCAGAGCCAATAGAACCCAGGAGTCCTGAGGTCCATCCCCACCCCCATCTCCTTCCCTAACTACGAGGCATCACTCCCCTTCCTGAGCCAAGAACAGAACCGAGGAGTCCTGAGCCCCACTCCCGGCTTCCCAATCTCCTGCTCTAACTACTAGGCATCACCCCCTTCCTAGAGATGGGAAAAGAACCCAGGAGTCCTGCGTTCCCCCATCTCCAACTCCTAACCCCACTCACCTTCCAGCACTGGGAGTAGAACTCATCACCCCACCGTGTTCTGACCCCTAGACCCCCGCTTCCTCTCCCCACACCGGCTCCTAAAGCCCAGCCCAGCATATCCTAGCTGAGGCTCCACGCCCGGCTCAGAGCTGGTGAGCCTTCCCCACCCCCTCTTACCCCGCTCGCGTGGCTTCAGCGCCGGTGCCCCGTGGTGCTTCCAGTCGGCAGGCAGCGAGGCATTACAGTCCGGCCCGTAGGCCATGCTCTTTATCTTGGAGAAGTGCTGGTTGCAGGGCACCTGTGGCCGAAAAAAGGGCTGGAATCAGCAGTGACCTACCGCCCCCTGCCCACGGGGTCCAGCTCGGCAAAGGCAGGCGGTCAGGATTTCGGGAACCACAGGGTCTGGCCGTGGCCATGACGAACCCCTTCCTTCTGGAGTGGCTCTTGCCAAACTAGAGTTCAAGTTGAGACAAGCGCCTGCATTAAGAGCAGATGTTTCGAAGCACTCTAAAATCCAAGCACAAATTCAGATCGTCCCAAAACCTGCTGTGCCTCATGGTGTCCTGGGGTGGGGCGACTGTGGCAAATTTGGGGTCATTTGGTCCACGGGTTCCAGACTGAGGGTGTCCAGAATCCGGGGCGCTGCTGGGGGGACAACTGACCTGATGGCTTAGCACAGGGGTGGGCAAACTTTTTGGCCCAAGGGCCACATCTGGGTATGGAAATTGTATGGCGGGCCATGAATGCTCACGAAACTGGGGGTTGGGGCATCAGAGGGGATGAGGGCTCTGGGGTGGGGCCAGAAATGGAGGAGTTCAGGGTGCAGGATGGGGCTCTGGGCTGGGACATGGGGTTGGGGAGCAGGAAGGGGTGCAGGCTCCAGGGTGGGGCTGAGGGGTTGAGGGTGCTCCGGGCTGGGACCGAGGGGTTCGGAGGGCAGGAGGGGGATCAGGGCTAGGGCAGGGGTTGGGGCATGGGAGGGGGTCAGAGGTGCAGGCTCAAGCAGCTCCTGGAAGCAGCGGCCATGTCTCCCCTCCAGCTCCTACGCGGAGGCGTGGCCAGACGGCTCTGCATGCTGCCCCGTCCGCATGCTGCCCCTGCAGCTCCCATTGACCATGGTTCCTGGCCAATGGGAACTGCGGGGGGTGCGCTTGGGATGGGGGCAACGTGTGGAACCCCCTGGCTGCCCCTACACATGGGAGCCGGCGTGGGGACATGCCGCTGCTTCCGGGTGCTGTGCGGAGCCACAGCACACAGGGAGCAAGGCAAGCCCCCAGTCCCACTCCCTGGCAGGAGCTCGAGCACCGGATTAAAACGTCTGAAGGGCCGGATGCACCCCAGGGCCATCGTTTGCCTACCCCTGGCTTAGCGGCTCGACTAGCAGGCCTTGAACTGAGTCCTCCCCAGGGCAGGTTTCTGATGGTTGCTGCTGAGCACAGCCAATACCAGGTTAGCACCCCTCCACCTTATGGGGGCGCAGGGGGCAGGGCTACCTCAGTTCCACACAAACCCAACTATTTTTGCAGCAAATTCTCAGCCCAGCCCAGCCCAGCCCCAGAGAGACGCTACAGACAAGCTGTCTCCTCTCTGCCCGTCCCCAAGGGTGCTCCGTGCCTCGAGGCTCAGGAGAACGGAAAGGCTAGGAACTTCCCCGGAACAGTGTCGCCCCGAGGGCTGGGGCGTACCTTGAGGGAGCTCGCCCTGTCCTGGCTGCTGGGGGCGGGGGACGATGGCGTGCACCGCGACAGGGTGTGGTAGCTTGGATTGGAGTAGTAGTGGGTGTAGCTGGGTGGGACGTCTAGTCAGACAAAGAGAGAGACAGAGTTAGGCCAAAGTCCCTGGGAGTCCTGTCCCCTCGCTGTCCCCAGGGGATGTGCAGGGCTGTGGGCCTCTCCCGCCCCGCGGGCCAGGCTCCAGCTGGATTCCCCACGCTAAGCCTAAAGCGGCTAGGATCAGTACTTAGCTGGGAGACTCCCAAGAGTGGGGTGGGAGGACTCTGCCAGGCTTGCTGGAGGTGCCATGCTAACGGGAACAGGGGGGTGACTTAGAGAGCAGAGGCCCCCCCACACACACACTGAGCGCCCTGTGCCCTCACCTGGCACTGCATACTCCGAGCTGTCCGTCCGCCCCGTGGTGTAGGCCACAGACAGGTGTCTGTTCTCTTTGCCCTTCTGCCAGTGCCGGTAACACAGGAAAAACACCAGCAGTGCCACAAGCAGGATCACCAGGATGATGATGCCAATGATCGCCCCCAGGGAGCTGTACCCCACCGGCACGGCTGGCACCATGGTGAAGGGGTGATCAGGGCTCCCTGCATGCCCGGAGGAATCATTAGACCTTCTGCCCAGAGCTGGGGACAGAACCCAGGAGTCCTGGCTCCCTGCCCTCCCGCCATCCCACTCTAACCACTAGACCCCGCTCCCCTCCCAGAGCTGGGGACAGAACCTAGGAGTCCTAGCTCCCAGACCCTGCACCCCTGCTCTAACCACTAGACCTCACTCCCCTCCCAGAGCTGGGGACAGAACCCAGGAGTCCTGGCTGCCTGCCCCTCCCCCACTCTAACCCTCTAAGCCCCCCTCCCCTCAAAGCTGGGGCCAGAACCCAGGAATCCTCGCTCCCAGCCCCCTGCATGGTCTCACTCACATTTCTCACACCGGGCCCCGCTCCTGCCCGGCTCGCACTGGCAGCTCCCAGTCACGTGGTGGCAGGTGGAGTTGTGGAGGCAGTCACAGACCTGGAGACACCCAGGTCCAAAGGTGCCAGGGGAACACTCTGCCAGGGGCGTACAAGGGCCAAAGTTAGAATCCGTGGGGTGAAGGGGGCTGGGAGGCAGGGGAAGGCCTGTCCCAGGGAGCGGCTTGGAGCCATACAGCTCCGCATTCCACCTCCTGACTACTGAGAGAGACTCATGGTCCGTATAACCCTATATTAGAGCTGGCTGGGAAATCATTTGTGTTCCAGCAAAACATTTTGGTGAACGACAAATAAGCAAAATGTTGGAAGAAAAATTTTGACCCAAGGTTTCCGGGTTTTCATCCAAACCCTGAAAACCCCAAAATGCTGTGGCTGAAAAGTTACAATTTTTTGAGTGTCAATGGTCAGAAACAAAAAGGAAAATATTCACGTTTTTGGCCAACATTTTCGGGGGAGTTCAATTGCCAAAAACCCAAATTTTTTCCAGATTTCTGTTTTTCCAATGAAAACCCGGAAAATTTAACCAAAATCAGACATTCCCCAGGGAAATTTCGGTTTTAACCCAAAACCCCATTTTTTGTCAAAAACTTGTCAATCAGGTTCCCTCAAGACCCGCCCAGAAATCCTGTGTGGGTGCGATGCTCCCCTCTGCCAGCAGTGGGCGCTGCTGGTGGCTCCCCAATGTGATCGTGGGGCCATCACGCAGCCCTGTGCCTTCCCCGGCGTGTTCCCCTGGCTCGGCTAGCGCGGGCTCTGTGGCTTACTGGTTTCACAGTGGGCACCGGTGTACCCAGAGGAGCACAGACATCTCCCGGTCGCCGGGTCACACTGAGCCACGTTCTGGCACTGGCATGCCTGGGCACAGTTCTCCCCGTAGCTCCCCGGGGGGCAGCCTACAGAAAAGAAACCAAGTGGGTGAGGTCTGCGTGGGGAAGGAAACGTGTGATGCCCGGGCCCCCGCCTGGCACAGCCTGTACCTTCCGAGCAGCGTCTGCCAGTCAAGCCGGCCGGACAAGAGCAGGTCCCATCCACAGTGCTGCACCAGCCTCCGTTTGGGCACCGGCAGATGTGGCCGCAGGCCTCTCCCCAAGTGCCAGGCGGGCAGGCTGCGGAGGAGAGGAGACGTCTGTCAGTCCCACTACGCATCCGGCTCTGAAAGCTGCTCTCCCCAGACGAGCTACCCAGCCTGTGTGAGAGATCCCATCGCCCCCTGGTGGCGGCCCACAGAGAGAATAAGAGTCCTACTTCTGCTACCGGCTGAAGGAGATCTCCTTTAGCTCAAATGGCAGAGGCCTATATTTGTGGGGCTGACAGAGCCTCCAGATCCCCCAGATCATAGTCCTAGGGACCCTGTTGTGCCCAGACTCCTTATAACCCCTACAAGTGCCTACCCTCCGCAACTTATTCCCTGTTGAGCTGTGCTGCCCGTGAGTTGGGACACCCCCAGCAGTTGATGTGACTCACGCTGTGAACAGTCGCTGCCCGTCCACCCAGGGAAGCAGTCGCAGGAGCCGTCCACGTGGTGGCAGGTGGAGTGGTTGGAGCATCGGCAGGGCATCGCGCACTTCTTGCCGTAACGCCCAGGCTGGCAGGCTGCGGCAAGGGAAGGAGAAATGGAAAGTGTGTGGCAAGTGGGAGTGAGTCACGTACCAGCCCTAACCCAGCCCCGTCGGACAGCTGCTTGTGTGAAACGAGTTTGCTGGGTCTCAGCCCAGATCCTGATGGGGACCAGCCAAAGCCACTGCCACAAATTGGTGCCGACCAACCCTGTTCATGGGCAGCCTCAGCAGAGAGTCCCAAATGGGCTCATGGAGACAGAACTCCTTGTTACCCCCTAGAGGGGACAGGTCACAGGGACACACGGGCTGCTGTGCTCCCATGTGGATTTCTCATCCCCTCAGGGGAGCAGGGATTGGGATTTGCCCCCTACACGTATCCATCTCCCTGAACCCTGGCCGGTTCCTGGGATGCCCGTAAAGTGGCCTCTGACCCTGCCTGCTGCACCCAAACCAGCCCTAGGTGGGTGTGGGGCAGGCTCGAAAGGACGATGCCAGTCCCAGTTCACGGGCTGGTCACACGTGGGCTTTGTGTGACGGACTTTGCTCTGCTCCAGCACTGGACGGAGCCAGGCGCTCGCCCCACTGGGACAGGCCAGCTCCCCCCAGGCTGAGCAATGCAGGAGCAGGACCCCCCTCACCCAGCCCCCTGGCTCCGAGCATCATCCTCACTTGGTATTGCACTTACGGCGTTGACAGGTGGGGCCGCGGTACCCGGGCGCGCAGCTGCAGCTCCCGTCCTCTGAGGAGCAGGCGGCTCCGTTCTTGCAGGCGCAGGGCTGGCTGCAGTTCCGCCCCCAGAAGCCGTCATCACAGACCAGGTTGCAGCGGGGCCCTGGGGTGGCAAGAAAAGGAACAGGTGTTCTCTTAGTAGGGACCCCTCTTCACCAGGCAGCTGGGGGGGGCAAACAGGTCCCAAGGCCAACCCAGTCACCCTCATGGAGAAATAAAACCTCTCGCATCCCAAGCTGTCAGGGATGCCAGTGTCACTGTCCACACTCAACAGATGAGGAAACTGAGTCACTACACAGCTCCCTGCAGGCCCTATGGTCTCCCAGCACAGCGCCGACCCAGAAACAGCCCTCTTTGAAGCTGCGCTCCCATTCCAGTTAGCGCAGCCCCCAACTCGAGTATTGTCCACACACACGAGCCCCTCGCTCCAGTGAGGGGAGGTTCTTAACTCAGACTGGCTGGCCCGTCAGCAGGCACCGGCTGACACGCTCAAGTGCTGCTATTCCCCAAAGCCTGGCGGAATTCCCGCTGGGCCACATGTCCCTGCCATCTGGCTGCGAAGGAAACCTTGCAAGCCTGAGCTGAGGGTGTGACGAACTGGGACTGTTCTTAATGTTTGCTCTGAATACTGTGTTGGTGCCTCAGTGTCCCCTAGGCAGTTCTTAAGTATCTAGGTGGTGGGATAAGGGCGTGTGATTGCTGCAGAGCAAAGGGCCAGTGACCTAAATGCCTGGCACTCTGTCTCCTAGACTGATGGCCTGGGCCCCTCCTCTGGCAAAGGTGCCACTGGAACGGTGTTGGCAGGACACCAAGGGATCAGGTGTGACCTTCCTGGCCCAGGAAAGGATCTGAGGCAAGAGGAAGGAGGCTGGTGAAGGGGGGGAATCTGAAGCTTGCTGGGATAACGAGGAGTTGAAGTGCAGACCTAGGGGTCTGGGCTCACATGCCCTCAGAAATGGCACCCGGCCGAGGGGTCTGGTTCACTGTATCTACAAGCTTCGTTATTGACCCTGTCTGTCATCAGATAAACCAGTCTTGTTTTGCTGGCTTGAAGTAGTCACACTGACTGCAAAGGTGGGGATTGCAGACCTTGTGGCTTCCCCAGGACCCCACATGGGCGACTCGCGTGGGATAAGCCATCGGAGCGGGCAGAGGAGCTGAATGGCTCCGAAGGGAGAGCCCAGGAGGTGAAGACGTGTGAAGTTCTGCCCTGAACAAAGTCTGTCCCAAGGGAGAGGAGGCTCCCCAAAGTCCTGACTGGCTTAGTGGGGAGCAGTTCCAGAGCATCGCCCGGGGACTCCGTGACAGAGGGTAACCCGCAGGGAGACCGGGACGAAGGCTCGGAGAGGTATGAAGCGCCCTCCTTCCCCTCAGGGAGGAGTTATCGCAAGCAGCTTGCTAAGACCGGAGCAGGAGCCAGTCTGGCTCTCTTTGGTGCTATGCGTGGGTGGTGTCTGGACAAGCACCATCACTTTATTTTGCCCTTGGCCCAGGGGGTACCCTGCCACGTCCAGCCACGTCCCACTCTGAGAAGGAACGGCGCTCAGGCCGCCCAGGGACCTCATGCCCATACAGCCAGGACCTCTGCACAATTCACAGTGAGCTGTGCCTCCTTCAAGTCCTGTGGGAGGAGCTTATGCTGTGGGTGGAGCTTGGAAGAGTACCACCCCCTTCTGTCCCTGACCTAGCCATGCCCATAAGAGCTGTGCATTGAGCTGGCAGGAATGCCAAGGGACTTCCTGGATGCCATCATGGACAGAGACAGAGTCCTGTCGCCCCCTCCCCAGATCCCTGCCTCCCACCCAGCCCCCTCACCTGTCCATCCTGGCAGGCAGTGGCACTGTCCTGTGACGGGGGAGCAGACGTCCGCGTGGCTGCAGTCACATTGACTGCTGCAGCCAGGCCCATAGGCGCCGTTCTGTTAGCGAGAGGGGAATGCAGCTGGAGTCAGTGGCACAGGGATGGGATTGGGGAGGGTGATTTTAACCCAGAACCCTTCCCGGTCCCATCCCGCTGGTGCACGGTGCACGCAAGCCTCCCCGGTCTGACCCCCACCCTGGCAGTGCATGCAGTCTAACCTATTCCCTCTCTGCCCTGCCAGTACCCATGGTCTAAGCCACGCCTCCCCTGCTCCACAAACCACATGGTCTAGTGCATAACCCCCCTCCCCGTTGCCATTAAATCACCCAGCCTCCTGCCCAGGCTGGGCCAGCAAGTGACTTTTCCAATCAATTTGTTAGCCCCTTGTTGTCATTATTTCGTCCAGTGGGACAATCACAGACAGCCAAAATCCCAGGTAGCACGTGGGCAGCGAGTGGGGAACGGGCACCGTTAGAGGCACCCGGCATCCCATCTTGCCAGCAGTCAGCTGGACCTTGCTCTGCAGGGGGTGCGTGGCAGGGGGGTGGCCGAGGGCTTGATGCAAAGACCACAGAAATGGGCATCAATGAATGTAGGCTCAGGTCCTTCAATGACAGCTGGGACGGCCGTAAAGGGCGCACAGGCTCCCGGGCGCGGGAAGCGGCTGGTCCGAGGGGGGCAGGAACTTACCACGCACGGCTCCTGGCACCTGCTGCCGTGCCAGCCGGCAGCACAGGAACACACCCCGCTGACAGGGCTGCAGGCGGCGCCGTTGGCGCACCGGCAGGTCTCGTTGCACCCGGGGCCCCAGGTGCCGGCGGGGCAGGGGCTGGAACAATCCCCTCCGTGCCAACCTGCAGAGGAGTGGACAGGTCGGCGGGAGGATCGACGGGACATTGTAATCGGAGGGCTTGGGAAATCCAGGCAGCTTAACGGGCGGAGAAGCAGGGCAGTATGGGGGCAATGCTGTGCCCAGTCAATCGCCCCTATGGGGGCTATACTGTCCCACTACTGTCCCATAGCCGAATGTGTCTGGGTATTAGAGGGGAGCGAAGCTTTCAGCAGGTCCCTGGAAGGAGCCTGATCTCAGACACTGCTCCAGCTTGAGGGTGCCTGGCACCACTCACCTCTGGGTGCCCCAGCTCGTGGCTCTGGCTGGGGATCTGGGTGGGGGGCGGACCACGCCTGCTGGGAGAAGTCACCCGTGGAAGGAGTGGCATGGGATGTCCCACCAGACCCCAAGCCTGGCGGAGGGTTCGTGCCGGGAGCAGAGCTGGGGGAGGGGGAACCTGGGCTGGTTCCAGCTGGCCCCTGCCCACACTCCAGACCCAGGAAGCCGGGGTGGAGAGGGGTACTCACAAGGCCTTTCTGGAGTGAACTTGAAATGGTTCCCATAGCCCTGGCAGGGAACTGTCTCCCCTATCCCAGCCCTGTCTGGGGACACAGCTAGAGCCTCCCGGGGGTTGAGGGAGGGGAGCTGGGGCCGTGCCCTCCCTGTCTGGAGCGATCCCAAGGGCGCTGCCTGCACCCTACCTTCTTTGCAGATGCAGGTGCCATCGATGGGGGAGCAGGCGAAGGCGTTCTTGCAGGCGCACTGCATGGAGCAGTTCACGCCATAGGTGTCGGCAGGACAGTGGCTGGAGCAGTGGTCCCCCTGCAAACACAAGGAGACAATGAGGGGGTGGGGGGGCTAGAGTCGAGGGGGGGGAGTTACTCGCCATCTGCTGACCTGAGGTGGGTCCGAACCTTCCACCCAGAGGCGAGTAGCCGTAATACTTTGTGTTGCTACAAAGCCAACCACCTAAGCATCACAAAGTTATCCCTGCTCTAATCTTAGACCCCCCTTCCCTCCTCGAGCCGGGAATAGAACGCAGGAGTCCTGACACCCAACCCCACCTGCCCTAACCCACTAGACCCCCCCTCCCCTCCCCGAGTCAAGAATAGAACCCAGCAGGAGTCCCGACACCTTGTCCTCTGCTCTAACCACTAGACAACGCTCCCCATCTCAATCCCCATAATTACCAAGACATTAACCGTCTTGTTTCCCAATGTCCCCGCAGACTGGGCCCCGGACTCACCGTGTACCCCGGGGCGCAGTGGCAGAGCCCCGTGGCCCCATCACACGTCCCTCCATTCAGACAGAGGCAGGGCTCCTGGCAGTTGGCCCCATAGTATCCATGGGGGCAGGTCTCGTTGCAGTGCAGGCCTGCCCAGCCTGGTTTGCAGGTGCATTCTCCGCTCATGGGGTGGCAGCTGGGCCCCGGGGAGGGGGAAGAGAAACACATGCCCATCAGAGCCCCTCTGCGGAGCAGCTGTGGTGGGTTTGTGCCAATCCCGCAGGGCCTCTCTCTGAGAGCAGCAGGACGGCAGGGGCTGCAGGTGTCCCGAGCTGGACACCCCATGTATGCGCCTACTCAGTGGCTCCCGAGTGGAGTGTGCATGGTCTGGATCTGGGTCATTCGCCCCCCCAGAGCCTGGACCCCGGGGGCGATTCCCCTGCCTGCTGCTCCAAACAGGAATCCTGCATTCCAGCACTGGGGGGCACAGGACGGATGGTGCCATGTTATTCCCCTTATGCCCCGCAGAGGGCAGCAACCCCACAGGACTGGAAATAGGGCCCATATTCCCCCTCCCCTGTACACTGTTAACCCCTAACGCGCTGGCATGTTCCAGGCTCCCACATGCATGATCTGCTGGGGTGAGGGCCCGCTCAGGTGGCTGCCAGAGTCCCTCCCCGGCCCCTACCTTTGGCTGTTCTGGGGGTTGCAGAGGCAGGGCAGGTGGCAGGCCAAGCCGTAGAGGCCGTCCAGGCACTTGCGTTCCTCGCAGCGAGGCCCGTAAAAGCCGGCCTCACACAGGCAGGCCCCGTTGATGTGGAAGCAGCGGCCCCCGTTGGCGCAGTCACACGGCTGGCCGCAGTCCTGGCCGTACTTGCCGATGGGGCACTCCTCCCGGCACCTGTTCAGGGATGGGCAGAGGGAAGGGGAGGAAGGATGTGCCCCCAGGGTCAGGCCGAGGGCAAGCCAAGGGAGGGAGCCAGGCGGCACTAGGGAGAGTGGACAGAGGTCGCTGTACCTGGTACCTCTCACCTGCTCAGTCTGAGTGTCCCCTGTAGGCTGAGGCCACCAAACTCATTCCATGCAAGACTCTGGGAAATGCTGGGGACCCTCCCGCCAGCCGCTCAGCAGGGTGCTCCCGGCATGGGGCCCGCTGCACGGGGGAGGGGGAGCGCCCGGGGGGACACCCCTGCACAGCCTCTCAGGCGGCAGCTGGCCATCTTAGCCGCAGTCCCTGCAGGAACTTGTGGGGATCTCGATGGCACAGGATGGCCCAGAGAGCAGGGAAGCAAATGGAGCTTGGGAAGGGGCCAGCGAACCTCCGGGGTTCCTCAGCATGACAGGCAGGGCCAGCAGGACTGCAACCAGTGTGAGAGCACGGAGGGGAAGCTGGCTGCAGGTGGGGAGCTCAGCTGCAGAGGTCATGGGGTGGTCAGGGACGGTTGTGTCTCATTGCTCAGCACCTGGATTTAACCCACAGGGGCCATGTCTGCACCAGGGTTGTGTGCACCATGGTGGCTGCGTTGGCGCACACTCCTCGTGCAGCCCAGCTGTACCAGGGTAAACCCTGACTTGCATGTGGGCAGCATGTCCACATGAGGGGCTTGCACTAGTGCAAAAATCCCCAGGCCTAAGACTGCGAATGAAACCTTCAGTGCAAGCCCAGAGTGCAGAGCAGGGCTGGGATGGGATTCTACCAGCCAGGCCTGGCTGCTTATTTAGGCAACAACAACACGACTGTCCGAAAGCACCGCTCAGCGGAGGAGCTCAAAGCCTTTGCCAAAGGATCATCATTTTAAAAATGGGGAAACTGAGGAATGGAAGTGCTTTGTCCAGGGTCACACATTAAGTCTATGGGAGAGTCTTGGCTCTGACCACTAGACCTCACTCCTTTCCTAAGCAGGGACTAGAACTCCTAGTCCCCCTTGCTCTAATAGACCACATCCCCTCCCGGGACCAGGATCCTGGATTCCCACTCCCCTAATCCAACCCCGAGACCACACAATTTCTTTCCCTTAAAATGCCAACAAAACCCCTTCCTAATGATCCAAGTAGTGCTTGTCACTCCTGTTCGATTCTCGGTTTATTTTTTCCTCTCCATTGTTTGCGACATGCTCTCAGAAGCTGGAAAAAGCCCTCACTTCCTTCTCCCGCTGGCTGCGTCCCTTCCATGTGGAAAATTCCGACTGATTTCCCTCCTCGCCCTGGCCCAGGTGCTATTTACTTCCCCGCAGCACAGCTGGGAGATCATCCCTCACTCCAGCTTTAACTGGCGCTCCCCAGGCTGTCAGGGCACTGCCTGTGCTGTAAGCCAGCCAAAAATCGGCACAGCCAGGCAGTCAACGCATTGCCTGGAGTATTATACGCATGCATTACGGTAACAATGGCTATTCATACGATGCATTACAGTGCCATTATGTGCATTACGGTAGCAGTAAGCACTGTATATAGACATAGCAAGAAACAGTCCCTGTCCCAAACAGCTTCCATCTCAACACACAGGACAAAGGGTGGGAGGGGAAACTGAGGCACAGAGGGGGGTGAGGACATGCCAAAGTCACATGGCAGAGCTGAGGATAGAAGCCAGAAGCCTCATTCTCAGTAAGGCCCTTTATACCACTCTGGCAGGACAAAACAGCCTTAAAGCGGAGGACATTTCAGTGACATGCATTTTAAGGCCCCTTTACATTGGCAAAGCCACATAAAGGGGCTTCGGCGTAACTGAGAAGGATGGTCCAGGTCTCCTAAGTCCCAGCCCAGCGCTCGATCCATCAGTCCACACTGCAAAGTGCTAGGATTGCATGCACTCCAGCTTGTAAGCCGAACCCGCCCCCCCACACGTTAACACAGGGGTTTGGGACCCTTCAGGGGGTCGTCAGGTTATTACATGGGGGGGTCATGAGCTGTCAGCCTCCACCCCAAACCCTGCTTTGCCTCCAGCATCTATAATGGTGTTAAATATATAAAATAGTGTTTTTAATTTATAAGGGGGGGTCGCACTCAGAGGCTTGCTATGTGAAAGAGGTCACCAGTAAAAAAGTTTGAGAACCACTGTGTTAACACAAGAAAGTGCGAGCCCAGGAGCTGGTGCATGGGTGGGTAGACACGGAAGGGTGTGAGGGACAGGGCGTTGGTGCACATGTGTGTTTGAAAGGCCGCGGGTGTCCCTGAGGGAGGCTGCACGGGACAGGGATGGAGGGGAGTGCTCAGTCACAGCTGGAGGATGAAAGTAAGGACTGAATGTCAAGCAGCCAGAAGTTAGGGGGCGGTCAGACAGGAGTGAAGTAGGAAGGGGCCCGCCCCACCCCAAGCTCACCTGTAATTTGAGCACAGAGCATATGTGAGGGTGAGGCCTTGTCTACACTTAAAAACGTCACTGCTTTAACTAGATCCGTATAGTTAACTAGGTACAACAAACTCCCAATATGGACGCAGTTATATCAGCATCAAGGTGTTTATACTGACAACGCTTATTCTGGTTTGGAAATTAAAATAAGCTACATGGGGGTAAGGCATCTTTATATTGGTATAACCAAGTCCATGGAAGTAGCACAATTTCGGCAAAAAACTCCAAACCCACCTTGCTAACTGACTTCACAGACTATGCAAAAGGGATCCCTGTGATCCTCCAGTCCAACACCCTGTGTAGCACGAGCCAGAGAAGGGCCCTGAATGAACTCCTGTGTGAACTCCAGCCCATCCTTTAGAAAAAACAGCCAATCTAGATTTAACAGCTGCCCGGGACAGAGAATCTCTGCACAGCCCTTGGTAAGTTATACCAGTGAAAATGTGAAGTGTAGGCAGTCACGTGTGCAAGGGTTTGTCTACACAGGGAAATTCTGGAATAGCTCCCTGTGTGGACACGCTGTTCTGGAATAAGATCGCCTTTTATGGGTTAGCTTGATCCACTTTGAAAACGGATTAAGCTTAACTGGAAAAACCATTCTTACACCTGGTCTGCACTTAAAAGTTAGATGGACATAGCTACACAGCTCAGGGGTGCGCATAATTCACCCCCTGGAGCGCTGTAGTTACGTTGACCTCACTCTGGGTGTAGACACAGCTAAATCAGTGGCAGAATCATCCGTTGATCCAGTACTGCCGCTTGGAGAGGTGGACCAGCTACAGGGATGGAAAACCCCCTTCCATTTGTAGAACTGATAAATGAAATTGTTTTTAATTGTTCATTTTATTAATGTAAGTTCTGTTCACCATTCACTACACTTGCCTGCATTGTAACTTCTGTTCACTGTTTGATTTTGTATTTCATATGACTTGGCATTGTGCCTCTCTCATACAACTTTGTATTAGAAAATTGGTAGAAAACTTTGTATCAAATGTTATAGCCCCTAAAGATAGTATAGTTAAAGTAAAAGAAACATGTGCCTTTTTGCTAGAAGTAGAATAAGATCTTCCCCCCACTCTGTAATCAATTGCCCCATTGACTGAATGAGGTGTGAATGAGTGAGGCTTGGAAGACACCCATCTCCAGACAGCTACAACAGTTGAAGAGGGAATGGAAGCCAGAGCAAAGGACAATACAACTTGTCAAGTGGGCCCAATAAAGAAGAGCAGACATATTGACGACCTCAGGGATTAGAAGCAAGCACCTTCTTTAGAAAACGCCCTCTTTGAGCAGCATTGGGACAACACCCAGAAAAAAAGCAGCACAAAGACCAACGGACACAGACCCAGATTTTGAATCTGGTCTGGATTTGCATAAGAGGGAAGCTGCTATAAATACAAGGTGTCTTGCAGAAGGACCCTGGGTCTCGTCTTGTCACCATCGGAGCATCGATCCGGATCGGCAGAAGCCTGGCTCCACCCCTCCCCCATCTAACTCACCTGGCCAGTGCAGTTAAGGGGAGCAACTAGTTGGTAACAACAGCAAGACGGAGTGTGTGTGTGTGTGTGTGTGTGTGAGAATGCATGACTGTGATATATCATATGCATATGATAGAGTATTAATTAATACCTTTATTACTAATAAATGTGGCATTTTGCCTTAATTCCCCTGAAAAGATCCCGTACAGTACCTTGAGTACAACACATTGTCGCAGGAAGCGTCTACACTTCGGTGCTAGGCGCCCTGAGTGGCACATGGCCTCATTTAGAGGTGGTCGAAAATTTTGCATCTAACCAGCTTTCTGTCAGAAAACGCCCCTTTGACAAAACCCATTTTTTTCATCAAATTGTGTCAATTTTAACAAAATTTTGGAAAAAAATTGGAAAAATGATTTTGAAAACATTGAAATGTCTCATTTTGACATTTCCAGAATGGAAAGTTTTGATTTTTCATTCTGAAATGACTTTTCCTTTCCAACGGTGCTTTATTTACTATGAATTATTTTATACAAAAAATGGTCAAAATGTTTGTGCTGAATTTCGTTTCATGAAAAATTTCAAAATGTTGGCTTCTTGTCGCAATTTTAGATGCTTTTTTTGTTACGATCTTGACTTGCTTTTACAGAATGAAAAACCAGTTTGCCAAGCAGCTCTACTCTTAATCCAGAATAAAAGTGTCCACACAGGGAACTACTCCAAAATAGTTACAGACAACACTTTAAATTCCCGCCCTAACTTAATCCAGATTAACTCCCCTGTGTAGACAAACCCTAGAACATGTGGGCATCTGTGTGTATCACAGAGGGGCGGCTTTAGGTGAGCCAGGGGCTCAGTAGGAGACCAGCTGACTGAGGTTTCTAGCTAAGCCTCACTGATTGAGGAATCTCCCTCTAAGCCATGCCAGTTGCTAGCTCCAACACAGACAAGGTTCTTTCCATGGCTGCAGTGAGTCGCTCTGCCAGACCCCACTCACCGCTCTCCGGTGTAGCCCAGAGCACATTGGCAACGCGCGGTGACCGGGTCGCACAGCCCGTTGTTGTGGCACTGGCACTCCCCCAGGCAGCCTGAGCCGTACCGCCCTTGGGGGCATGGGATGGAGCAGATGGTGCCCTGCAGACAACGGAACAGCAGTGTCAGGGAAATGTCCTCTCTGGGAAAGCCAGGGGACAGGGTGGGGGCCCCTGCACCACAGAGCCTGATCTCCCACTTCCCCTGCAATTGGATGGGATGGCTCCTGATCAGTGCCCCCCAGACCCACCCCAAGCCTGAATGCAGCCATGGGTCAGCAGTGTGCGTGGGAGCAGGAAAGGCTGACAGCCCATTTCTCGCCCGGCTGGGGGCATCTCGCAGCCCTGAGGAGGCTGAACGGAGGGCAAGGCTCACGCCGCCAGGGCCGGATCATCCGGAGACCTCACAGCAACACAAAAGTGGCAGAGGTGGCATCGCCTCACGTTGCTGCACGGAGCCAGCTCAAGGCTTGGTCCAGGCCGGCTGCGTCCCACAGATGTGAGGGCCAGGGCATGGGTGGCTCAGTGATCGGGGGAGGAGTTCAAACCAAAGGGGGCAGAACCCCTTTGCCCCCAGCTTGTCCCGCCCTGACTCTTTGCTCTCCAGAGGCTGGATGGGCCTGGGTTTGAATCCCCCTCACTTCCCCCCAATACGTACCATCCATCCTGGAGGACAGACGCAGTGGGTAGTATTTGGGGGGTGGCAGATGCCCCCATTCTGGCAGGGGCAGTAAGCCGGGCAATGGAGTCCGTCGGAGCTGTTGAGGCATGGGAGCTCGCAGCTGGAAGGACAGGGAGAAAGGGGTAAGGGAGATGGACCCAGGCTGCAGAGTCCTCTCTCTCAACTGATGCTAAAGAAATCCCACCCTGTGGCTGGGTCAGAACCAGTGCCTCCTAGAAGGGAAAGGCCCCAGATCCCAGTCCCACCCCCAGCCAGCCAGAACCCCCGCCCTGGGGCCGGATCGGAACCAGCGCCCCCTAGAGGGGAAAGGCCCCAGATCCCAGTCCCACCCCCAGGCCAGCCAGAACCCCCGCCCTGGGGCCGGATCGGAACCAGCGCCCCCTAGAGGGGAGAGGCCCCAGATCCCACTCCCACCCCCGGGCCAGCCAACCATTTCCCGCACTCACTAGGTGCCTGTGAATCCCGGCTGGCACAGACATGCCCCGGTCTCTCCATGGCACCTGACCGTGTTCTTGCAGGGGCAAGCTAGCCGGCAGCCCTCCCCGTAGGTGCCTGGGTTGCAGGGGACTTTACACATGGAGTCCTTGTACCCGGGTGAGCAGACGCAGGCTCCTGTGAGGGGGTCACAAGCTCCCCCATCGCCACACTGGCAGGAGTTCTCACAGCGGGGCCCCCAGGACTGGCCATTGCACACTGGAAGAAGAAAGTGACTGTTGTAACATGACAACCTGTTTGCCCTTCTACGGACCATGTCTAAGCACATCCTACGCCCTGGTGAATGAAGCCCTGCAATAGCCCTGGGAAGAAGGGTCAGAGTTTCAGCCCCATTTTACAGGTAGGGAAACTGAGGCATGGAGATGGAACATGCCAACCCAAGAGCCAGAAACAGAACCCAGGAGTCCTGGCTCCCAGTCACCTGCTCTAAGCACTCTACCCCCCACCCGCCTCAGAGCTGGGAATAGAACCCAGGAATCCTGATTCCCAGGCCCCATGAGTCTAACCATTGGCCTCCTAGAGCTGGGAACAGAACCCAGGTGTCCTGACTACCAGTCCTGCCCACTCTCACCCATTAGACCTGCTGCTTCCCATTAAACAGATTGCTCAGTTATTGCATCTTTCAAACCATTTGCTAGTTATCTGTTCAGAAGCTGCCACATGGAAAAGGTTGCTTGATTGTTTTAAGTGGTGACATTATTCAGCGGGAGACAAGGGAAAGTCACTCGGGTTAAAGGGAGGGAATTTAAACAGGGATGGTTTAGGCCAAATCCGGGGAAATCTTCCTACGGGAGACGGATCAGAACAGTCTTGCCAAGGGGCGGGGTGAGACCTCCGTGCTTCACAGATTTCAGACTATCCGCCCCCAAGTTTAATTGGACAAGCCCTAGGGATCATTTCAGAAGCCCGGTGATTTTGGGGGGCACCCAACATAAGACCCTTTAAAGCTATCTGACAGCCAGAGGGCATGGGGCCCTTTCCCCAGATCCAGCTGCTTTTAAAGGCCCTGCAAGTTGAGTCCCTCCCCCCAAAAAGCTAGGTGCTTTCTAAACTCTTGGCCTCAGCTGTTAGCAAAGGGCCCTGGTCCTGCGCCCCCTCCCACTCCCCCTGACGCAGGGGCTCGGGGGCTGCTGTTTGGGGAGCGTGGCATGAATAGCAGGAGGGAGGAAAGAAAGAGCGAGCGAGCCATGGCAGACAGACTGAGGGATGCAGTGACTCAGTGGGGGGTTTGCCCACAGCTGGCTGCCCTTCGCTGAGGATACCCTGAGCAACCCCCTCCCCTTCTGTCTGGGCCATGGGCTGCAGCCCACTCCCAAGCAGCCACTGACCCCCAGACCAGGAGCCGCCCCCGGTGCGTGGGAACCCACAGCCTCAGGCCCCTGGGCCCAGGGGAAGGACATGGCTACTCAGAAGCTGGAGTCTGGGTTTAATTTGGCTGCAAGTGGAAGGGGGAGCGGAGGTCCCATACACCCTGGGCCCAGACCAGGATGCTGGGGGGCTGAGGAGGGGCCAGGGCTGGCCAGGTGGGATCCCGCTTTAGCACAAGTACCTACCGTGCCTGGTGTGCTGATGGCTGGCCTCCCCCCTCATGTGTGTCCCCTAAATCCTAGTCCACCCACCACCTCCCCGCTCCCTCCACAAAACCCCTGGTCCCCTCCCCCTCCCTCAATAGCCTCTTCCCCTTAACCCCTCCCCCCTAACTCCATAACACCCCCATGCCTTGCCCTCCTCATCCCATACCTCCCCCACCACTCTGCCCCTCTCCCTCACATCATAGTTCTTCTCTGCCTTTCTGCATTGTCAACTCAAAGCCAGACCCACCCCCAGACCCCCCGTGGGCTAGCGGTCACCCTAGCCCCTGCTGCCTCTGGCCAGCCACCCACACTCACTGCCTGGTGTCTGCTAGTGACGACTCCCGCACCCTCAAGTCACCGGCCAGGCTCCTGGAGGCAGAGCCACCCCATTCGGCTATAAGGCAATGGCCCACAGTGAAGAGGCTGGGCCTGTGGTACTCACCGCTGGAGCAGTCTGTGCCCCTCCATCCCTGTTCACACTGGCACTGATCAGGAGCCACGCACCTCCCGTGGACACACTCCTTGGTACATCTGGCTGCAGGGAGGGCACCACGCAGAAGGATTCAGTCAGCCTGCTCCAAGATCTCATTTTATTAACGTCTAACCTGGCATTTCCAAGGCACATTTCACCCCCAAACGCTATAGACTGGTATCACCCAGCCACTTCTGGGGTGGAACACGGCAGCTATATAACAGCACTCAGCAACACTGCCCAAAGATCACTCGGCCAGCATTGAAATGCAACCACTTCCGGGGTGGAACATGGCAGCTATTCAACAGCACTCAGCAACGCTGCCCAGAAATCACTCAGGAAATGTAGCCCCTTGCAGGGTTCTCAGCAATACTGCTCAGCTATCGCTCCCCCAGCACAGAGATGCAGCCCCCGCCCCCTCTCCCCCAGGTAGGGTATAACCTAGCAGCTGTTTAATAGCTACTCAGCACCATTGATCACTCACCCAGGTCTCCCTAATCCCTGACCTGGAACAGGGGCCCACACCAGTGAGTTGAATCACCCCTCTAGTGACCAGTCCATAGAGGAATCTTCCACTGCTTTCTCCCAGAGTCAATCACCCCCCGCCCCCGGCTTGGCCGAAGGGATCCAAAGCTGATGAAACACAGCAACAATTTATGGTCTGGTCTGAGCCTGCTGGGGCGAGGGGGTGGGATGAGGGGGCTGTTTGTGGGGATCAAGGGAAAGTTAGGACAGGCAGCCTGGTCTCAATCAGCCCCGGACCATGCTGGCTTCCCAACATGGAGCCAGCTGGAAGTGGCCAGGAAGGGTCCCATGGTAGCCAGGTGGCCTCGAGCCATGTGTCTGCAGGAGAGTTGGCAACTAAATCTGTGGCATGGAAAGAAATCTGAGAGGGCTGGAAGGATGGGGGAGGATCAAGGAGTGCGAGACAGGACAAACAGCAATAAGCTGTAAAGAATGTGCGTCCCCTCTGGGGTGGGTCCTGGCAGAAGCCACGCTCGCTGGATGAGCCGGGGGCTGCTGGGTCTCTCGAATCCATTACAGAGGTATGATTTCTCAGAGTGCAGAGGAGCCAGGATGTGTTTCAGGGCACACGGTGGGGAGTGAGGGCGGTTAGGAGAACTGGGCTAAGCAGACAGGAAAATGAACCATGACCCCCATTTTAAAGGTAGAGAAACTGAGGCACAGTGCTGGGGGCGGGGGAACGTTGCTCAGGATCACACAGCAAATCAGTTACAGAGCTGGAAATGGAACCCAGGAGTCCTGCGCCCTGGTCTGACAGCAGACCACCAGGCAAAATAATGCCACCAGAGCCCTTCGATTTCTGCAGGAGCATCACCCCCTGGGGCCCATTAATGACTGTCAGGGACGGACTTACGGACACAAACATCTGCGCTCTCGTAGTACCCTTGGCAACAGCGGTACCTCTTCCGGTAGTCAATTTTCACCGCCTGCCGGTACGCTGTCTTGTACACAATCCTGTGCAACACAGAATAAAAAGCAGAGTGACTCCCACATGCAGAACATGTATAGAGAACAAACCACACCTGGGGAACTCACCGCCCCAGGAGTGTGCTAGGGCTCACCCAGAGAACTTACTGTGTTGAGGTCATGTCCGGGTTACTGCCACCGTGCTATATATGGCACTGACTGAAATGGACAGAGTGTGGGTAACCCAGCCACCAGGGCAGAACAGGGTTTCATCAGTGGAGTGCCATGCTATCCAATAATTCTGGCGTTAACCTTTGGAACTCACTGCCACATGTTCCTAACCAGCAGAGCAAACAGCAATGAGATAATATTGGAGTTAATCTGTGAGACTCCCTGCCTCCGACTGGTGCCAGGTGAGCTCACCGAAATGGGAACAGACTAATGTTAACCTCTGAAACTCACTGCTGCTTGTTAGTAGCAGGGTCAAAACAATGGAACTCACTGCTACCTGTTAGGAGCGGGGTCAGCTTGTGGGAGATGTTCTGGGATAAGCCCATGGGATTCCCAGAGAACTCTTGGGGACAGTGAGTGGTGGGTTAGAGGACATTTGCCCCATCCCAGAGGGGCGCTCCTTACTTGTGCTGGGTACATGGCTTGAGAAAACTCCAGGTTCCATCGCACGAGTCCTTGGAGGCCTGAGCGTAGGGGTGGGCGTAGGACTCCTTCGTCGCCGTGGTGAAGCTGCCAGGGAAAAGACAGAGCCACTTCAGTGGCAGCCCAAGGAAGGCCAAGGGAAATGGCTGATTCAACTCTCCCCATTGTGGCAGGACCGTGGCTCAGTGACAGGGGCTCTGTACCTCCCATGCAGGACACCTGGGATGCAGTCCTTCTCCTACAACCTCATGGCAGTAGCCGGTGCCTTTGGAGCAGAGACACAAGGTTCCTGCCCTATTTCTGGGAACAGACTGCAATGAAGTAAGGTCTGCCAACTCCTGGTGCTTTTCATAAAGCCCCAGCTCCCGGAGTCATGAGATTATGGGGGACATACAGCCTTTTTTTTTTAAATAAGGCAAACTATTTCTAGCCATCATGGTTGTGGAGTAAAGCTTGAAATCACAACCCCCTAAAGGCTGAGACACCAGGAGACAAATTATTATTATTTTTAAAAATCTCATTATTTTTTTTTGGTTCCTGGGGATTATGACTAGGGGTTGGCAACACTGGTACCAGTACCTCTAGAGCCACAGAGGGATCATTAGAGCCTGGAGCATCTCAATCCCTGGCAAAGGGCTATTTTCCAAGTAGATACAGAGACAGCATCAGGTTAACAGCCACACCTCTGGGACCAAACAGCTTCTCTGTATGTGACGGTGTAAATGCCAGTCAGGCCAGCCCTGCCGTGCTCCAGATATTACCATGTATTGTCGCTACAGAGCGTGCTGAGCCCTTTACAGACACGGACCTAGCCCTGGACAAGGTCCAGTGGCCAGACACCCTCACAGCTGTAACCAAAGCTGACAGGATCACAAGCAAAAGAAGTTAACATGTTAACTGGTTCCTTGTACTCCTGATCTGACGGTCTGTCACCATCTGTTGTCTCGTCTCTTCTATTAAGCTCCTTGGGAGAGGGACAATCTTTACGTTCTGTGTCTGTACAGAGTCTAACACCAGGAGGAGTGGGGGCAGCCCTGATCTGTGACTGGGGCTCCCAAGTGCGACCACAATACAAATAAGACATAAGAAGAAGAAGGACGAGAAAAAGAGATAAGGCTGAAAAGACAAAGGGTGAGCAAGGTAAAGCAACACAGAAAGCAAGCCTCCATTGCAAGGATCGGAGATGAACCCCCACCAAGAGGTCTCAGGGGAGCAGAGCGGAAGGCCTGGAACCACATGCCCATTTCACCCTGGGGCTCCCCGCCCTCCCCCCCCCACTCCTTACCTTTCCCAATAGCTGCAAACATTGGGGTCGCTGGGGTTGAGAGAGGTCGCCAGGTGCATCTGCAGCCCCAGCAGAAGGACCACATGCAGCTTCATTCTGGTGGGAGGAGAGAGAAACGAAGAGGAGTTGACAACGAGGAAGAAAGCCCAAGAAGCTCACCGTCAAGAGGGTCACAGAGGTGGCTGCTGCCCACGCTACAGGATTTGTAGTGAGGCCCAAGCACAAAGCTCTGCTCCTTGAGCTAAAGGACGAACTTCGTTAGCTGGTAGCAGTAGTAGGTTGTTATCCACTTTGTGTTAGACCTGCAGATCTTGCCAGAAGCTTTGGGAATCATGCAAGGTTGCTCTGCTCCCCTGGAAAGGGGGCACATCCTGTTTTATTCAGGTCCTAAACTGAGCCAAAGAAGGACCCAAACCAATGCTGCCAGTCCAAACAGAACAAGCTGTAATCCAAAATCCACCTAGACACCTGGCCGATAGCAAGGACCGAACCCAGAGTGAAGGCGCCAAAAGCACAATCTCCTACCACTTGGGGTAAATCCCGCTGCAGTGAGTCAGCAACAGGCTGTTGAAGTTAACGGGGCTGGCCACTCGTTAGAACCTCATTCACTACAACATCGACTAGATTGCGCATATTGATATACAACACCACCCATCCCCCTGCCAGCTTTGAGGAGTTCAGATCCGGAAGTGATCTTTGTGGTCAGCCCCTGTGTCTGTGGTGAGGCTAAAATCAAATCCCAAATTTGAGCATCACTGAATATTCGATAGACCTGTGTGCATGGCCCCCATCACACCAATCCCTCCAGAGTATTTACTGACTCCTCCCTCCCCGCTGCACTGAGATGTTGGACACCTACCAACCTTGATGCGTCTGCCCTAAATGACTGGCCCAAGATCTCGCACAGGGAATCCATGGCTGAGCTGGGAACGGAGCCCAGAACCTCAGCCCTGCTGCGGTCCTCTGCTCATTGGACCATCCTTGTCCCAGTGCATTGCGTTCAGTCTAGGTAGGTTCTTACAACCCTCTCATCCTGGTCTCTGAGCCCATCCTTCCATTCTAGCCAGACTGACAGTCCCCAGATCGGGAGGGGAAAACCGCCGGGGCTGATGAAAGCACGAGGCCAAGCCTGTCTCCCCAGTGTGACGGGCGCTTTTCTTAGCTGGCTTTTCATGTGCGACGCCAGCTTCTTCCACGCCAGCCAGCTGGGAGCTCGGAGCAGGAAGCGCGGTGTGAAAACAGGAAGCAGGTCGTGTCGAAGATGCTTCCCTCCCGCCCTAGTTGATGGCACCTCCACATGGGTGGGCAGCAACGGCCGCATCAGCCTGAGACTTCTAAGAACACTACGTCCCGACTGGAAACAAAGCAGGCCTGCTCGGTCCGTGTCGCCAGGCCTGAGCTCACCGTTACGTCCCACCCCGCTCTCTTGGATGCCGCTATTGCCTCTTGCCTTAGGGTTTGGCTACGCTGCAGGTGCAATTCCCAGCTTGGGCAGACATGTGTGTGCTTGATCTGTCCACACTAACTCATGAAACAGCCCTGTAGCCTTGGCAGTCTAGGCTAGACACCCAAGTACATACCACGGGTCTCGAGTGGGTCTATTTTTAGCACGATCAAAGCTAGCAGGTGTAAATCTGCCTGACCTGAAATTACTGCTCAAGCTGCTGCGTGGATATAACCTTGTATGTAGATGCCAAACTCTTTGGGGCAGGAACTGTTGTTTCATTATATACATGTGCAGCACCAGGTGTCACAGGGTCCTGATTCAACCTGGGCAAATCGTAGCTCACTGGCTAGTCCGAAAAAGTTTTTTTTTAAAATTTGTTTTGGGTTAAGCCGAAATTTGTTTGACATTTTCAGTGAATCAAAAAGCCTGGGGAAAAAATTCACTTTGGGTCACACAAAAAGTTTTGTTTCAATTTGGAGCATTTTCTCCTGGTTTTTTTCCTTCATTTTTAAAAAATTAAAATGAAGGACATTTTCTAAATGACCAGCTTTTTTGAATGGAAAAAAAATCAAAACGTTCCCTTGTGAAAATGTCCAAAACAAAAGGTTTGGATTTTTCCAGAATGTCTCTTTTCTTTTTCCTGACAAAACAATTCAATGAAACTGATGCAAATTCACAAAACGTTTCAGTGTCACCAAATCTGAGCTTTTCACTGGGAAAAAAGTTGCAGTTGAAAAATGTTGCCTAGCTCTAGTCCTGATTTCTGACGGAAACTGCCGAGCACAACTGTACAACTGTTCCCACCTCCCAGCACAGAAGGATAAGACACGCATCTCAGCTGGACAGTCTGCGTTTTGGCCTCATTCCCCTCGCACAATTGTGAGGCTACCTCATAGCTGTGCTGAGCCTTGATTTGTTATTTACACCCATGTGTCAGGTTGGAACAGAGGCGGGTCACACGCAGCCTTGTAGGAGCTGGGCGAAGAACATTCAAAGCAGAAGCTCTGCAGTGAAGCAGAGACCCCGCAAGGTACATGGCGATCTGGGAGTCAGGACTCCTGGGTTCTATTCCTGGCTCTGTCACGCCAGCAAGTCACATCTCTCCTCTGTGCCTTAGTTTCCCCACCTGCACAATAGCAGTAATGCTTGGCTAGCACTTGGAGATCCTTGCATGGAAGGCTTTAGGGAAGGGCAAAGGCTTAGTCTGAGCAAGCTCTGTTCAGGCTTCCCTTTTTGCTGTGTGAGGGCCAGCTGCAGGGCTCTGTTCCAAAACTGCAGCATCCCCACAGCAACACAACCCCCCTGGATAAAGTGCAGATTAACGATTCCTCTAGTATCGTCCTCTGCACTGGAGAACTGAGCCAGCCAGGCCAAGAGGCGTATCCTCGCCCTGTACTTGGCAAGCAAAGCGGTCCCGATGGAGGGCGACGTGCTCCAGGCATCGGCACTGAGGGCTTTGGGGTTTTGGGGTCAGGCGGAGAGTAGGGGGCTGGGCTGAGAATCCCAGGTTCAGTGGCAAGGGAAAACGAGTTTGCTGCAGAGGAACAGATTGAATCATAGGGTAACAAGAGAGTGAACAAATCGTGCATTATAATACATATAATATTATAATAGTAATCAGCTCTGTGCACACTAGGAGTTCAAAGGGTTTTGTAAAACTTAACCAGTTGAGCCACACTAAATATCATTATCCATATTTTTATGAGTGGGAAAAGGAGGCCCAGGGAGGTGATCTGGTGATGCAAGAGGACCCAGGCGTCCGGTCTCCCAGTGCCTTCCTTTCACCACTAGGACCGCTGCCTCTCCATAGCGAAGCGGTCTCGGATGGTGTACAGCAGGGCGATGCTCCTGCACAGGCTGAGAGAGTCTTTGGCTGCCTGGAAGGTGCGAGACTAGAATAAAAACATAAAGCTTTCTAAAAAGAAAAAAAAAAAAGCTGGAGTGGGGGCGGGCTCTCAAATCCCCTAACGAGCGTTTGGCTACTCCATGCAAACACCACACAACTCCAGGCCCACTCGGAGCCCCCAGGGGCAGACTCGCCCCTGGCTGGAATCTAAAATTAGAAAATGATTTGCTTAGATTTTACATCAAGAAGCCATCTGGCTCCGACAGGCCAAGCTCAGACTTTAAGTTGCAAGAGTCGAAAGAAACCCTGTCCCTTCCTCTCGGAGCTGGCCGTGCCTGGCCTGAGGAAAACATGGCTCAGAGAAGAAAGGCTACTCTGGGTGAAGGGCCTTGGATGAGCTTGGCAAGATTACGTCTCTAACTGAGGCTGAGTCAGACAGGAAGGGCTATATAAACTCTCCCACTTCAGGCCCAAGCCAATGTCTCCCTGATAGGGGTCAGGAAGTAAGTTATTCCATAGCTGCCTCCTGCAAGGTTTCCTCTGAAGCAGCTGGTGCTGGCCAGTGTGAGGGAGAGACTGCTGGACTAGATGGCCCAGAGCAGTGGTTAGGGTGCCATCCTAGGATTTAGGAGCCCTTGGTTCAATTCCCTACTCTGATACTGACTCCCTATGTGATCTTGGGTGAGTCACTTAGCCACTCTGTGCCTCAGTTTCCCCATCTGGACAACAGGGCTAAGAGCTCTGCCCTGCCTCACAGGGGTATTTTGATGAAGGAAGGGGACACAGAAGCTCCTCTGACAAACCCTGGGTCTGTTTCCACCTCTCTCTGGTTTCTTACCGTAGCCAAGTGATCTTGTTTTACTGCCACGCTGAGCTTGTGCTGTAGACATTGTGCCCCCGTGTGCATTACACTGCCCGGTTGGTGCCCGCCAGGAGAGCAATTTTCTGCTGTGGGCACCTGTCCACTAGGAATCAGGCTGAGGCCCTCTAAACTCACTGCACGTAGGCAGCCTTCAGGTGGGAATGCCTTTTAGTGACCGGTCTGTATTGGGACCGATGATGTCGGACAGTGCTCCCCCTGCTGGTGAGCTGACAACGTCTCCTGCGCCTCCCGATATAGACCAGCACAACCTCTACTGTGGACACAGTTAAACCAGTATAAAGCAGCCTTGGACCAGTATGACTGACTCCCAGTATAAACAGCTTTCTGCCAGTACTGCTGCCCCCAACACTAGGGGGCTGCCCCCCGTTGACTCAGCTGGAGTAACCCAGGCGCACAGCCAGGCTTAGGAGTATGTACAGCGTCCTCACAGAGGGGCCCTGCTCGGCTCAACATGCCGACAAAGTCAGAGTCAATTAACGATGGTGGACCCCAGGCGTGCTAACGAGCTGCGCATTTTCCTTTAGAGAAAAGCCCTCATCTCCCCCTCACCTTGTAGCAGTGGGAAGGCAAAAAGACCACGCTCGATGGGAGGGGCCGGGCCCACCCCACTGACAGCAGCCCCCCACACCCCCTCCCCCAGAGGGGAGAGTAGGTTAGAAAACTCGGAGCGGGGTCCACTGTGGGCATACGGCCTCCCTGCCCACCCACACCCCCCGCTCCTGTGCCCAGCCTCCCCGCACTTCCCTTTGGCCGGAGCAAGGAGATCGGCACTTTGCTGAGGCAGGCAGTTTTTTTGGGCCTCCCGCCCTCTCCCCTCCTTCCACGGTCCCCCCAGGGCCCCGTCCTGCGCACAGACCTCCAGCAGTGCTTCATCTGCGCCCTCCTCGCTCAGCCGTCCCCCCCACCCCTTGGCCGATCTCTGTGCTCTGCCACGACCCTCAGCCCATGACCCAGGCCGGAGCCGCTGGCTCGCCTGAACCGTTCCCAGAGGACGCAGGGAGTCAGGGCGGGACCCTGCCCCAGGGAACCGCCAACGCCAACCAGCCTCCTCCATCCTGCTCCCCTTGGCCTCGGCACCAGCTCACCCTGAGATGGGGTGTTCAGATTTTGTCCCTATATCAGCCCCTGGAGAGTGGGGAAGGGGGAGTGGGAAGCAGGGGGCATCTGTCCTGTTTGGGGCTAGGGGAGAGGAGGATGAGATGGGAAAAGTGGGAGAGCTCCAGCATGTTTCATTTTCACCCGCGGGATCAAGGAGACCTGCTGGGACCCGAGCAGCAAAATGCTCTTGATCCGGCGTTTGAAGGGGTTGGATCCAGAGTTCTGATCAGAGGCAGCTACAAAACTGAGATCCAGCCTGGGTTTGGATTTCAGGCACCCAAAAATTGAGAAGTGTCTCTATCCAAACTGCCTCAAAGCTGGGTGGGAGTAGGGTTGAATCTGTGGCTTTGACTGGAGATAGCAGAGGCCAGATTGTGAATGCTCCTAATATCTGCAGGGGATGGAAGCGGATCCAGACCCGAGCCCTCTCAAAGTGTGACGGGTGTTTGGATTCAGGGTCAGAAAATAGCCCCTCCCAAAGGCAACGGAAATCCATCAGATCAGATTCCACCAACCATAGGCCCCTCATTACTAACTGCATTACAGCAGCACCTTGAAATCAAGGACCCCTTGTGCCAGACACCGCATGGACACTGTCCTTGCCCCAGAGGGCTTGCACGAGACACCAGACAGACGAAGGGTGGGAGGGGAAACTGAGGCACAGAGAGAGGACATGATTTGCCCAAGGTCACCCAGCAGGTCAGCAACAGAGCCAGGACTAGAATCCAGGTCTCCCACTGGCCCACAGAATAGTCTAGCCACTAGGCAACACTGCCTCCCATAGGTCTATTTGCAGAGTTAGGCGCTGCTTGGTGCCTTTAAAACGTTCCCAACCACTGAAGAAGCAGCCCCTGGAGGCACCTGCAATTGATTAGGGCCAGAGGATGCTGCTTCCTGCTTGCTCCCCTCTGCACATGATTCACAATCCCCCCCACACACCCCATCTACGCAGACCACCCCTGTCGTGGGACCCCTTCATAAGAACAACAGCTTGGAACAAGCCAGTTCCCTCCCTCCTGGAGACCGCGAGGCTCCAGGCAGGCAGGTGGGGGAAGGGGGATGAACCACCCCTGTCTAAGCGCTGACCCCTCAGGCTGGATTGCTGACAGAATGGCTTGGATCAGAACCCATTGCTGGCCTCTCAGGAGTTGGGTTGGACTGCTGAGCATGCAGCATCTAGGGCTGCAGCCCCCTTGTGTCTTAATAATCACAACCAGATTTGTGCAGTTTAAGACGCCTTCCCTCCCCCACCCCTTTCTTGGCATGGATGGAACATTTTAATTCATCAGAGAGAAGAGGCTTGCACAATAGCACCAGCAGTACCAGCTCTGACCACACTGCCAGCTGGTAGGTATCCCTCCCTTCCCAATCAATGCAACAGATTCCCCATGGAACACCATAAATACATCTTGCTTGGCACCCTATATCCCAAAGGATTTTGTTGTCAATATATCTACAGCGACCACCCAGCACCAAAGTATGAAACGTACCCACTGTTTATCAGTCACAGAGCAACACTGGATGGAATCACTCACCGGCACTGAAATGCAGCCACCACTGGGGTGGAACACACCTGCTGCTTAGCAGCGCCCAGCAACGCTGCACGACAGTGTAGGGCAGGAAGTGAAGAAGAACCCGGGATCTAACTGAAAGCACGATGGCAAGTGGAATTTGGCCAGGACATCAGGTCTGCCACCTCCGCTTATAAAAAGAGAATTGGGATTCGGTATGGTTCTGCATCTCATCCCCCAAACAGCACCCCAGCTGCTACCTAAAACTCAGGGTCAGCCTCAACTGTGGAGGAAGAGCCCCACTTCCTGTACTACCCCAGGGGTCTCCTTAGACACCCCACCACCCGCAAGGTTAACCCAAGAGGGGACACAAGGCCAGCACAGCTCGCAGCAGAGATTCGAAGCCTCTCCAGGCCGTTTTATTCATCTGATCTGACAGCTTCAGGTTAGGAAACCAACTGGCCCACAGCTCCTCCGCCCGAGAGACGGAGTCCCGGTGCAATTAGTACATGATTGGATACCAGCTGGGGGTTGGGGCCAAAGTGGAGGCATAATGGCTGTTAAGGGAAAGGCCCCGACCTTCTGGAACAGAGCAGAGGCTGGAAACCAGCAGACTGCAGGCACTGTGGTCCGTCCGTGGCCCGGGAGCTGCCTCCAGGATCCTTAGGGAAGCTGTGACTTAAGGGCAACCAACCTTGGAGAGAGATGGGGGGGGGGGGGGGGGGGGGGGGGCTTGGAGCAGCCCAGAACCACCCCTCCCCCACTTCCATTGCATCCTGGGGTAGCACCCTGCAATTTCATGCACTGGGGAATTTGCTGCCTCTGCTCAAGAACTTGCAACACCCTGGCTTTCTGGATCCCCTGGCACCAGCTGGACTGCGGAGGGAGCTGGAGATACCACACCGGGTGGACCATGTGCTCGAACACATCTAAGCCACAGCACACGAGCCGCATGGGTCTTACCGAGCAGGGCCAGGGGCAATGGAGGATCTTGTTTAGCTAGCCCATTAGGGGACTCATAAAGGTGGTGTTGGAGCACTGCCAGCCAGGGTGCATGTTGGTCCATGTGCAGCTGTATGTGACATTACCACTGTGGCAGAATGGCCAATGGTGGTATGGTGGGTCCCATGCTTTTCCTGGGGGCTAGATGCCAGCCCTTGCCCCTGCTCTTGGGGCCCCGAGGGCCCTGCTAGTGGCCCAGGAAGGTGGTAGAGAAGGGAAGCAAGGGAGGGGTCTGCGTTTGCCCCTCACTCCAAGCCCCAGCCCAACTCAACTCTCTTCCCCTCTTCCCCCCTGGGTAAGGTTACCCTCAGTCCTTGACACTGGGGGAGGGAGTCTCCCTTCCTCCAGGTCTCTGGTCTTTCAATTCTCTGCAGCACCCCTCCCCACTCCAGTCCCCCGCCCCCCCGGGTCTGCCTAAAGCACTGGAGTGGGGGATATTAGGCACTTGACAGGGCCTTAATTGGCTACAGGTGCTCCAATTAACCTGTAGTAACCTTCCCTAGTCTGCAGGGAACCTCGCCTTTAATTAGCCTATGGCTTGTGTATCTCCCCTCAACCACCCTCCCACTGAGCAATGGGTGCTGCCCGGGGGTCTCTGCTCGGTGTCCCCTTCTGGTTCCCTACTTTTGGCCCTTTGACCCCCTACGGCCATTCCTGTCATTGCCTTTGTCATCCCCCGAACTCAGGTGGGTTCTAGGTTTAGTAGCCCCTCCCTAGGCTGGGGGAGGGGTTCATAGCAGCAAGCCCACGTCGGGGTGCTGAAAAGGACGCACTCTCCCACTGCTCCCTGGCCCTGCTGTACCACACGGCCCAGTCGCTGCGTCGGCCACACGACCTGCGATAACCAACAGAAGAAAGGACATTTCTGGAGTTACTACATGATTGTGCCAGCCAGGTCCTGTCCTTTCTGCTATCATCTGCCCCAAAACTGCACCTATGGAAACAATTTTCTACCTAGCCTCATACGTACCCGTCTACCTACCTAGCCTCATACGTACCCGTCTACCTACCTACCTACCTACCTAGCCCCATACGTACCCATCTACCTACCGACCTAGCCCCATTCGTACCCACCTATCTACCGACCTAGCCCCATACGTACCCATCTAGCTACGTACCTAGCCCCATACACCCCCTCAATCAGTCCACCCCCATATGCCTCCTCTATCAATCTATTCACCCCCACCATGCACCTTCTATCGTGTATCTAATCTATTAGCTTTCCATTTCCAGCATGCGTCTATCCACCTGTCTACCTATCCATAGACTCTCTTCTTCCATCTGCAGTATCTATCCATCCACCTATCCCTTCATCAGCCAGATCCCCCCTCTGCCATCCTGCCTAGGTAGTTTACTCTGAATGCCTCACCAGTACAGCTGAGCACTGTTATTGCAGCATTTATTCCTATGGCTCCTTGAGCCAGCTACGCTGCCTTGATCCACCATGGCACAGGGTGGGGCTGAGCACAGGGGTCTAATCTGGGGCGGCTGGCGGGGATACTGTGGGCTCCACCCAGCACTAATCTGCTGTGGCAGGTACGAGGTGGACCACTGGGCTCTAATTCGTGCAACAGGAGGCAGGGTGAGATGAATCAAGGCTCCAATGGGGCACCCCAAGCATTCTGAAGGCTCCGTAACGCATGTGGACGTTGGTCCCAGTTCACCCGGCATGCGAAGGGAGCGTTCTCAGGCACAGCAGCAGAATGGCTCGCTGGCCCTTTAAAGCATGCATCTGGACTGCATCAGGCAGTGTAATTGAACAGAACGATCCTCCCCATTAATCTCGACTCGGCAAGGCCTCCACATTGCTGTGGGCTTTTATTTAAACCAGCTGGAAACAGGAAGTGACCCTGGAGCTTCCCCATTACCAGCTGGAGGTAGTGTGGGAAAGTGGTGCCCTCGGACAGGGACACACACACACACGCACGCACGCACACACACACACGCACCCCCTAGTGCCCTGGCTTTCCCCATCCTGGAGACGCTAAGGGGGTTGGGGAGGAAAAGGAGCTGATCCTTCACCCCTTGCTGAGATCTGCCAACAGCCTGATTCCCAGTTACTGACTCCCTGCTCTTGGGATGGGGTATTGCTTTAAGCCACCATTGGGCTCCCTGTATTCTAGGGCCATGCGGGCCCCAAAGTCAGTTAGAGCAGCCTCAGGGCTGCTCTAACTTACATTCTGGGAAGCACTAAGTGGCTGCAGTGCGGTGTGCTCCTCCAGCCTCGGCCCTGAACTTTCTTCTACACCGGTGGCCTGGAGCAGGTTTCAGCGTCCAAGCTAGGAGCTTCAGGGCACGCAGGGCTCTTATGCCAGCTCCATGCTGGCCCCAGGTCCTTGCATGGGGGTGGGATTGTTAGGTGGCTGTTTCCACCCACTTTAAGGCCGCTACACACTACCAGGGTGACCTGGAGGGCCCTTAACGTCACTAAGAATCAAGCCCAGAGGGTTCAGGGATTAACTCCAGAGAAGGACCCTGAAGCTCCCAGCTTGGACGCTGAAACTGCGTCCCCTTGAGTCGCCGATAGCGGGAACGAGGTGTCAAACCAGCTGACATGCCAGCCCCCATGGGCCACTTTGTCCCATGGTTACTCAGGGTTTCCCGGCAGCCCCAAGAACATTCTCGCCCAGTGGGGAAACTAGAGGTTACAGCCGGTCAGTGGCAATGTAGTGACTCCAGCCCAGCGGGATGACAATCCACCCAGCAGCCTGGCTCGAATCCTGGGAAGGAAGTGTGCTAGAGGGGTCTGGTGTAAACTGGCACATCTCCATTGACTTCAGTGCAGCTTCACTCATTGACATTGGCTGAGCGAGGATCTGGCCCTCAATGTCGGTTTCCCCCAAGCTGGATTAGCTGCATCACCCCAGCCTGCAACTGAATCTCATTTAGTCATTCCTGGCCATGTTTCCAGATCCCCTTGGTACCGTCCACCTGTCCTGCCTGCAGCTCCACCCACTTGACTCCCATCTGCTCCAACACTCTGTACTGCTTCCTCTGGGTGATTAGCATTTTCAATCAGACCTGTCCTCAAATTAGCCCGACGTTTCCCCAACTAGAGACCCCCAGCTCCCCTCAATCCCCCCAGCTCGAGACCCCCAGCTCCCACCAATCCCAGGGGAACCCTCAGAGATATCTCCCAGCATCCCACCAATCCCTGTGGTACCCCCCTGTAGAGACTCCCCCAAGTTCCCCTCAATCCTGCACTCCCTCACTCGAGACTCCCCAGATCCCCATGCTCCCCTACTAGAGACCCTCCACTAAAGACCCCTCAACTCACTCCGATCTCCCTACTAAAGACCCCCCCACAGCTGCATACCTTGTCTATGGCTGGCATTTCCAGAGGGCCCAGAGGGAGCACCAGGCCCAGATCCCATTCACTGGCAGCCGGACGCTATGTCTCTTTTGAGCTGATTGGAAAACTCTCTTCTTGGGGCCTGATTCTCATTGCCACTAAGGCCCCTTTATAGCACCCTGGCAGCATTGAGGGGCCTGACAGAGGGTGTCAGTGACCGCTGAACTCGCTGCCCCAGCTGGATTTCAATGGGGGATAATTCCCTGGGGCCTGTTAGAAACTCTTATCTCCACCTATTGTCATATTACAGGAGCACGCCACATTCCCCCTGCTAGAGACGCTCCCGGCTCCCCTAGGACCAGGACCCCTTGGTGCTGACAAACACAGAACAATGACAGTCCCTGCCTCCAAAGAGCTTAAGGAACCCTGGTTAATACGTGGATTTCAGTACAATCCTGTGGGATCTGGTGATTCCAGCAAAGGATCCACTGGGATCTAGAAGGATGCTGTGTTACTGTAGGACCCCGGGAAAGTCTCTTGAAGTCCACGGACCTCAGTCCCCAATTTTGGAGAGAAAAAAAAAGTGATCAGAAATAACCAGGAGCCTACTTAAAAAGCATGAGTGGAGACATCCCCGGGGAGAGCGAGTAACGTCAGACACAGATTCCGCCGGCCGGCACGTGGGGTTGGAGCCAAGATCTGGGAGGAAGACTGGCATTTGTCAGTGTGTTCATTTCTTTGGCAGCTCTTTGCAAGGGATGAGAAACCGTTGGGGATCACAATCCTAACTATGTGGATCTCAGCCGAGCTGGCGTGGGTGGAACAAGCAATTCCCATAGCTAAGGCTACTATCACACCATAGATAGAGAGATCGAGATGGGGACGGGGATAGAAAGACAGAGGGGGTGTGCAGGCATAGATAGATAGAGTGACAAAGTTCCTCCTCTACCTTGGTGGATCCTGCGCTTCTTGGCAGATTTGCTCACCTCAGTGATCTTCCCCACAGTCTGGGTCAACTCCTCCTGTGTCTGATCAGGAGTTGGGAGGTTTGGGGGGAACCCGGGCCCACCCTCTACTCCAGGTTCCTGCCCAGGGCCCTGTGGATCACAGCTGTCTATAGTACCTCCTGTAACAGCTGCATGACAACTACAACTCCCTGGGCTACTTCCCCTTGGCCTCCTCCAAACACCTTCTTTATCCTCACCACAGGATCTTCCTCCTGATGTCTGATAACGCTTGTCTCCTAAATCCTCCAGCAGTACACTCTCACTCTCACTCTCACTCTCACTCTCAGCTTCTTGCTCCTCACTCACACTCCTTCTCCTCTGGCTCCTCCCTGCCTGACTGGGGTGAGCTCCTTTTTAAACCCAGGTGCCCTGATTAGCCTGCCCTGATTGGCTGCAGGTGTTCTAATTAAAGTAGCTATCTCCACTGCCTTCTAGAAAGGTCTTAATTGGCTCCAGGTGCCTTGATTAACCTGGAGCAACTGCCATTTGGTTACCAAGGTCCTAGGGATTTGTTTAGCCTGGGGCTAACATACCTGTTTCTCAGTACTTTACTGTAGCCATCTGGCCTTGCCCCATCACAATAGATAGATAGATAGATAGAGGGGGTGTCCGGGGATAGATAGATAGATAGATAGATAGATAGAGGGGGTGTATGGGGTTAGATAAGATTAGATTCCACTGCAAGGGCCCAGCTCTACTGAAGTCACTAGGAGTTGAGGGCCCTCAGCACTTTGCAGGAGGAGATCTTACTTTCCCCCTGACCATACCCCACTCTTGTCAGCTGGTGCCTTGTACTCCTTTGCACGCTGCATGGTCTGATGTTCACCCGAGACGTGCTCCGCTCTCTCTATCCATATAGCTTGGGAAGCACGGCTCCTTTCCGGTACCTGCAATAGCTCTCACTGACTCCAGAACCCCCGGGATGCTTGGTTCAAACCTCAGCTCTGGTTAAATCTGACTGCTAGGCCAGAGATTCCTTTAATCGGTTGTATCCGTTCTAGGCTGGTGGGCACAACAGGCAATGGCCACTGGGGTGGAGGAAGGAGCTCTTTCAAAAAGAATGAAGCCGTGAGTTCCTGTTTGGTGTTCCTGACCCTCTGCATTGCTAAGCTGTCCTAAGAGGGTTTGCAGCAGTTCTTGGGATGAGAGCGTCACCGTGCACTGCTTGTTACTGGATGAAATTATGCAGCAGCAAGTCTCAGAGCCCAGGTCAGCTGACTCAGACTTGTGTGATGGGGCTAGAAATGGCCCTGCAGATGTTCCCGCTCGGGCTCTGAGACCCACCTGCCTCGCCAGGGGCCCTAACCACTGAACCATCCTACCTCTCTAGCCATGAACTGGAAATGCTGCTCCTTCTTCTGAGCCAGCTGGTGCCAGCTGCTGGCAGAGATGGGATGTCAGGCAGACCTTAGGTCTGATCCAGCCAGATAGTTCCTCCAACTCTCCCACTGCTCATTCTTTAGACTGGGGAAATCTTTCCTACCAGGGAGGGGACTAGAGGAGGGGAAGGATTCAAGCTGGAGAGCGAACGGGAACCGTCAGAGGGCACAAGTGCGTGAGCCAAGCGTGGGAACAGACGAGGTCAAGGATCTTTTATTTACTAACTACAAGGATGATTTCCAGTCCCGCACTCCAGCAGGGATGCCGTGAGCTGCACGGCCAGCCGACCCATCTCCCTTCAGCCCTCTAATGCTCTTCACTTCAGACAAACTACATCTCAACACCAGGAAACCATCCCCGCAAAAGCTGGGTCTCCTAACGTGCACGTGGGTCCCAGTAAGCCAAGGCAGTGGGGGTGGGTACGTCACTCCACTGCCTCTCCCCACCTTGGCCACAGCCACCGGCACCACTGCTGGAGGGGCAAAGGGACAGCTGGCACAGATCCCCCGCTAGGGTAAAATCAGCTATATAGGGTACCAGTTCAAGTTAGGGTCAGGTGGGTAGGGCCCAAAAGACATGAGCATTTCGTGCCTCCGAGGTATTTAGGGAGCCCGGGAATTAGGCCTTTGAGGATCTGTTCAGCAGCCCGTGTGAGATGAGTTAAGGGGTCTCGGTCCATTTCCTAGCAGGCCAGAGCCTGCCCTGCAAAAATCCCCACCGCCCGCAACTGGCCCCCTTCTCGGCAGTGGGACCATTCGGTGTCTCAGTAGCTCCCCCCAGGCTCAGCCCCTCCTTGTGCCAAGCGCTGTTCAGACAGAGAAAGGCACAGTCCCTGCTCCAAAGAGCTTGCAGGCTGAATAGACAACGGGTGGGAGGGGAAACTGAGGCACAGCGCGAGAAAGTGACTTGCCCAAAGTCACATAGCAGAGCTGTGAATAAAACCCAGTTGCCTCATTCTCCTTTACACAGAAGACCTCTTCACACAGCCCTTGGGGCGGAGCCTGTCTTTCTGCCCTGTGTCCATATAGCACCTAGCACACGACTGGAGCTGTGAGGCGCTATCATTATACCCTAATAAATAAAGACACCAAGACCATCCAGCATCCTGGCAGCACAAAGCAGCCATAAAGTGGGGGGGCATTTCAGCAGAGCAGCTGCAAAGGTACCAACGAAATGGGCTCCTGACCACAGGGCTTTCTGAGCAGGCCGAGCACACAGCCCAGCTGTTCAGCGATGGGACAGTGGCCCAGTTCAAAGAAACCTTTGCCACCAAGGACTGTCCATCAGATCCCGGGCTCGCTGGCAGGGGAGGGAGAGTACAGGGGGTGCTCCTGCCAGGGGCTTGTGTTTTGTGCTTTATCGTTTTGGGTCAGTCGCAGCCCTTTTATCTGTGTGTTGATTAATTTCCTGTGTGGAAGTGTGTCTCTCTCGCCCAGTACACCACATGACTCACTCCTACGCACACACTAATAACCACACATTTCCCCCCCACCCCCGCCATCAATCCACACACCTCCTTGTGAATGCGCACAGGCTGTAGTGTACACACACATGCTGGAGCACCCGGTGCACACGGAGACACACAACATCCATAAACATCCTGTACATACACTCTGCCCGCAACACACACACACACAGCACACACATGCTGTACACACACCCGTAACATCGCACACTGACTACACATGTTGTATGCACCATCTGTGTGTTATCCACCACACATGAACATGTTATCCGCACAACACCCTCACCCCTCCATCTACTGCTCCCATCCATCCAGGCCCTGTAGCCACATGCACCACACACAAGGCGCATACGCAGCTACACATGTGCGCGAACATGACCTATCAGACACAGACACACCCCCACACACCACAGACCCTACCACACTTGTAGACACTCGCACAACACTCACATAGACACACCGACACATCGTGCACCCACCACACACACCTGCTCCCACACCTGCCATCCCTCAGCCACACCCATGTGCACACAGCACTGCCCCCCCAGCCACATTCCCATCATGTGCACACCCAGCGTGTACGAACAGACACATCCATGCAGCCCCTTTCACACTCATCAAAAGCCAGTGGATGGACTCACAAAACGGAAGCATGGCCATACCGTGCCCTTGATCTCTCCAGCCGACAAACCCTGCCCAGGGTGAGGCTCCAGCAAAGCACTCTCCCTGCTTCCAGGGAATCTCCATTTACTGAGATTTCCCACTCAATCCTGTGTGCTGAGCCGCTCGGCCGTTCCTACTGGTCCAGCTTATAGAGGGCCTGATTCAAAACCCACCCCACCTCCGACTTCAGTGGGTTGTTGGAGGAGGCTCATAGGGGCTGGACACCAACAGGTCTGACCCCGCATGGGGGTGGAATGCTACCTCAGGCCTGGTCTACACTACGCGTTTAAATCGATTTAAAGAGCGTTAAATCGATTTAACGCTGTACCTGTCCACACTACAACGCTCTTTATATCGATATAAAGGGCTCTTTAAATCGATTTCTGTACTCCACCCC